>NC_056728.1:200314214-200419214 GCF_019279795.1 Protopterus annectens
GTGACAGTATGGTTTCAGGATTAATACAATTCTGTCAGACTAATCAAAGAAACCTCAGGGGCAGCTTCATCATCTGTATACAGAATTTAAAATTCTGGAACAGGAGCTTTTTCTAAAGCTCATATCTCATCAAATCTAGCTCCAGGTACTAAAGGGGAAAAATGAATTCATGTGTTTATAGTAATGAAAGGTTATATCCAGCTTAACTGCAACAAAGTTTCCAATATAGGTCAGGAGTGTAGGAAGTAGCAACAGCCACTTGGAGCAAGGTGGTAGGCACATTAGTCAGAAAGTGCAATGCCTGCAGAAAGAGGCCCTTTGCTACACATGTAGAAAAGATGTCTTACAGTTTTGAAAGTGCAAGTCGCTCAAGCTGAGGACTGCCAGACTGGGGATGCACAAGAAGCTCTGCTACAGTTCTGACAGAGGCACCCTGCAAAATGTCAGTACATCAAATGTCAGTACAGCAGATGCTCTGAAAAAAGTACAGTTTTGTACCTACCATAAATGTAGATGTCCGAGAGGTATGCATCTGCAGTCCTAACAAATGGGTTGTCCTGCCTCAGGCAGCCCTTGATCGGCGGATTCCAAAGTCTGGGTCTGGCCTCGGCTGATGTCGCACTTCACCTGACGTCATAGCTGCTGTTAATTGGGTATAAAGGCATCAGCACCATTTTCCTCAGTGTTTCTTGCCCCAGATGCCAGGTGCCCTCTAGGAAGGCTAAATTTGGATAAATGCAAATGTTTCCAAACAATAGAGAGCAAATAAAAATAAACATGTATATACATATATACAAACAAATACACCATAATAGATTCCCCCAGCTAGCTACAAGATGGGCAAATACCCTAGGAGTACCAGAGGGGAAGGAGGGTGGGTAATCCTGACTGCAGATGCATACCTCTCGGACATCTACATTTATGGTAGGTACAAAACTGTACTATGTCCTTCAAGGATGCATCTGCAGTCCTAATGGGTAGAATACCATAGCCAAACTGGGGAGGAGGTACTAAGATAAAGATTATGGTGTAGTTAAGATCCCTTGCAAAACAGCAGTGGCAAAACCTGCTCGGGATCTGGAGTATAAAGGTAGATTATAATGCTTGGCAAATGTATGCAGAGCTCCAAGTAGCAGCCTCTAAAATGTCTTTGGTAGCCACTCCTCGTAAAAGCTGTAGTAGTGGCTGTAGCCCTTGTGGAGTGAGGTCTGATGTTTTCTGGAGTTGTCTTTCCATGAAAAGAGTAACAAAATCTAATGCAATTTCCTATCCATTTTGAGATTGTCTGTTTTGAAATTGCTTTTCCTTCCATTCCTGTTGCATATGCTACCAGAAGCTAGATATATATATATATATAGATATATATAAGATGATGCATGGGGGGTACAACATCGGGTGTGATTTGGACATGGGACCGGCTGAGCATTCTTGAGATATATATATTTTATACCACGTTTGGTAGATGGAATGTCTTTATCAACATTTGAAATATTATGGCATTTTTTTTTATTTATTTTAATGTGTCAGTATTATTATGCTTATTTGGTTCAAAGTAAGTGTGCTTTTATAATATTATTAACTGCTGATTGCATTATTTAAGTGCTATTTAAGGAACAGTATTAGTTTTACAGTTGTATAGTTTATATCACATACAACTTTTTATACTGTGTGTTTATGGGATAGGAACATTTTAGTTAGAATGAAGCTACTTGTGCCTGTTCCTTTAAGGTAATTGGAGAGTGTGCTTTGTAATACACTTTGCTTGCAATGGCTTTAAATGTAGCAGCACTTAAGTGTGAGTTGTTATTTTTCAAAGTCTGAAGAAGTTGGTGCAAGGCGCCGACAAGAAGCAGTATCATGGTGCTTAATAAAACTGAAGTCATTCGTTTAATGGCGTCTTGTTTGCTTATCCCTTTGGAATTTAAAAAGACCTGCTTCAGTGAGTTTGGCTATCTGGCTGTGTTCATCTTTGATGAGTTTCACCTCTCTGACTGTGCTTATTGGAGGTGTTTAATTCTGCTGCTTGGAATTAGGAACTGTGTTGGCTTAGTAGCAGCTTGTTGCTTTTGCCTTTGACTTCCAGAACAAGCATACGTGTGTTTCGGAGGCGTTTAGTCCTGCTGTTTGGCATCAGGAGCTGTGCTGGTTTAGTAACATACCATCAGTTATAGAAATCCAGACGTGGCAATACCAATGTTTTTTAAACTTGTTAAATCTCAGAAACATTCCTCGTGATAAACATCTTGGTTCACCTACCCAGAGACTTGTGTTGACACAAACCGGAACCAGACTACCAATCAGCAGTATTAGTTCCAAGTGCTAAGAACAGCAAAGCAGTAAAAGCCCAACAATTGAAACAGCATTTGTACAAGAGGTCTTACTATGATAAAACCAGCAAACCACTCAGTTCATTGAAAAAGGGGAGATAGTGAGGATACAGACATCAAAAGGTTTTGGTCACACCACATTTGTGAAGAGTTTGTGTCAAGAGCAGAGGTCATACATTGTGGAATCACAAGGAGTGGAATTCAGACAAAATCGGAAGCATTTGTTACCAGTGTTACAGAATCTTGCCTGTGACAAAGACTCTAGTAGAGTGACTTGTCCAGTATTCCTCTTCCAGAGGACATTCCGTCAACAGTCCCGATTCCTGAAAAAATCCATGAAACTCCTCAAGCAGTGTGTAATATACCTTTAAGAAGCTTTACAGTGAGTCAGCACATGCATGTAAGTAATGAGCATGTGTAAGCTACCGTGCCATTTGGCGTTAGCAGAGTGTGAGAATGCAAGCATGTAGTCAGACAGTTTAAGTTTAATGTTCCTGCTATCCATCCTGATGTGTTTGTACTCAGTGTTGTTGTTTGTGTTTTGGCTTTTCCCGGTTAGGGGTCGCCAGAGCGCAACTCCGGTCTGCTAATGATTGAGAGTATATTTTCACAAACGCCGAGGGACAAGCTCGACATTCAACCTTCAACGAAGGCACACCCATTTACGCACGTCTTTCGAGCGCACACCCAACCGCAGGGAGAACATGCAGACTCCAGAGAGGCACTCCCCGCACTCCAGCCGAGAATTGAACGGGAGAACCTCTTGCTGTGAGGCAACAACACTACTGCTGCACCACCGTGCATGTCATGTATGTGTTTGTACTCAATAAATTACTTAAACGAACACCCAAGCCTCAACATCTTCTTTAATGTATATAAGGACAGTGACAGTATGGTTTCAAGGATTAATACAATTCTGTCAGGAAACTAATCAAAGAAACCTCAAGGGGCAGCTTCATCATCTGTAGCCTTACAGAATTTAAAATTCTGGAACCCAGGAGCTTTTTTTCTAAAGCTCATATCTCATCAAATCTAGCTCCAGGTACTAAAGGGGGAAAAGATGAATTCATAATGTTTGTAGTGGCCATGAAAGGTTATATCAGTAGCTTAACTGCAACAAAGTTTCCAATATAGGTCAGGAGTGTAGGAAGGGTGGGGCAAAAGGGGCAGCCACCCTTGGAGCAAGGTGGTAGGCAACGATTAGTCAGAAAGTGCAATGCCTGCAGAAAGAGGCCCTTTGCTACACATGTAGAAAGTGATGTCTTACAGTTTTGAAAGTGCAAGTCTTTTTTTTTTTTTTTTTTTTTTTGCTCAAGCTGAGGGGACGGGTGCCAGACTGGGGATGGGCACAAGAAGCTAGACTGCTACAGTTCTGTCAGAGGCACTCTGCAAAATGTCAGTACATCAAATGTCAGTACATCAGATGCTCTGAAAAAAGTACAGTTTTGTACCTACCATAAATGTAGATGTCCGAGAGGTATGCATCTGCAGTCCTAACAAATGGGTTGTCCTGCCTCAGGCAGCCCTTCGGTTGGCCGGATTCCAAAGTCTGGGTCTGGCCTCGGCTGATGTCGCACTTCACCTGACGTCATAGCTGCTGTTAATTGGGTATAAAGGCATCAGCCAACACCATTTTCCTCAGTGTTTCTTGCCCCAGATGCCAGGTGCCCTCTAGGAAGGCTAAATTTGGATAAATGCAAATGTTTCCAAACAATAGAGAGCAAATAAAAATAAACATGTATATACATATATACAAACAAATACACCATAATAGATTCCCCCAGCTAGCTACAAGATGGGCAAATACCCTAGGAGTACCACAGAGGGGAAGGAGGGTGGGTAATCCTGACTGCAGATGCATACCTCTCTGACATCTACATTTATGGTAGGTACAAAACTGTACTATGTCCTTCAAGGATGCATCTGCAGTCCTAACAAATGGGTAGAATACCATAGCCAAACTGGGGGAGGAGGTACTAAGAAGATTATGGTGTAGTTAAGATCCCTTGCAAAACAGCAGTGGCAAAACCTGCTCGGGATCTGGAGTATAAAGGTAGATTATAATGCTTGGCAAATGTATGCACGGAGCTCCAAGTAGCAGCCTCTAAAATGTCTTTGGTAGCCACTCCTCGTAAAAAAGCTGTAATAGTGGCTGTAGCCCTTGTGGAGTGAGGTCTGATGTTTTCTGGAGTTGTCTTTCCATGATAAGAGTAACAAATTCTAATGCAATTTCCTATCCATTTTGAGATTGTCCGTTTTGAAATTGCTTTTCCTTCCATTCCTGTTGCATATGCTACCAGAAGCTGGTCAGTTTTTCTATTGTTCTTGGTTCTGTCCAGGTAGTAGCGCAATTGCCTATGCACATCCAAGGTATGTAGTAGTCTTTCCCCCCTGTTCTGTGGGTTGGGGAAGAATGTAGGTAGATGGATTGCTTGGTTTAATGATACCCTGGAGACCACCTTTGGCATAAAAGTAGGATTAGTTCTCATGGACACACTATCCTGATGGAAGATAAGGAAGGGCTGTACTGCCATTAATGCCTGTAATTCAGAAACCCTTCTTGCTGAAGTGATTGCAAGCAGGAAAGCAGTTTTCCCAAATATAAGTACTGTAAATCTGCTGTTGCTGCTGGTTCAAAAGGGGGAAGCGTCAACTTTTCTAACACAAAGTTCAAGTCCCATGTAGGCAATGGTGGCTTCCTTGGTGGCTTTACATTTTTAATTCCTCTCAGGAACTGCCCGAGTAGAGGATGAGAAAAGACTGGAGGATCCATGTTGTATTCTGCTGAAATTGCTGATGCATGAATCTTAATGGAGGAGTAGGACAGGCCATTGTGGAAAAGCTCTGCTAAATATTCCAGGATGTTAGCTATGTTTGCCAGTGATACATTTTCTCCTTTTGCTGCACTCCAAATGAGATATCTTTTCCATTTTGCTGAATAAGTTTTTATTGTTGAGGGTCTGTGAGCCTCCAAGATAATGTCTTTAACCCTTTGAGATAAATCTGGGTTATTTTGTCTTATGCAATGTTCCAAGCAGCTAGCTGCAGTGTTTTCAAGTTCGGATGGAGGATTTTGAAGTTGTTCTGTGTTAGCAGTAAAGGAACTAGGGGTAGAGGCCATGCGTGTTCCCGAGACATACTCCTCAGTAGTGGGTACCAATGCTGCCTCGGCCAGTCTGGAGCTATCAGGATGATCCTTGGGTGATCTTCTTTGATCTTCAGTAGCACTTTGTGTATCAAAGGAAGAGGTGGGAATGCATATGCTGTTAGGTTTTCCCAACTGAAAGATAGGGAGTCCACCTTCCAAGCCAGTGGGTGGAATGTCCTTGTGCAGAATTTTTTCAATTGGTGGTTGTGTGGGGATGTGAATAGGTCTATTTCTGATAGTCCCCATTTCCTTGTAATGGATTTGAAGATGTCTGGATGCAGCATCCATTCGTGGGCATTCGTGGTAGTTCTGCTTAAGATGTCTGCTAGTATACTTTCTTTTCCTGGCACAAATATTGCCTGGAGCTGAATGTTGAGGTTCAGGGCCACATTCCAGAGGTCCATTGCCATCCGGCAGAGAGGATATGAATGTGTGCCTCCTTGTTTGTTGATATACCACATAACTGTGGTGTTGTCCGTCCTTATCAGCAAATGACCCTGTTGAAGAAACGGTCTGAATGTCTGAATTGCCTGCTTTACTTGCAGCATCTCTTTTTGATTTATGTGTAGGTTCAGCTGGTCTTGAGTCCATAAGCCTTGTATGCACTTGTCCACCATGTGTGCCCCCCAACCGAGGTCTGAGGCGTCCGTGGTGATAGTCTGGCTTGGGTGAGGGCTGTGGAAGGGCAGTCCTTTGTTCAATTGACAGGCCTGAGCCCACCACCGGAATTCTTGCTTCAGGCATGGAATTATTGGAATTTGGGTTTCTAGGCTGTGCTTGTGCTGAGACCATAAATTCCTTAGGTACCATTGCAACTTCCTCATATGTAGTCTGGCATGTGGAATCAATATTATGCAGAATGCCATGTAACCCAGGGCTTGCAGGATTTTCCTTGCTGTAAGCTGGTTCTGCGTGGTTAATGCCATGAAATAGAGTGGTAGGTGCTTCTGCTTTTCTGCTGTGAGGAATGCCATTTGGTTTGATGTGTCCAGTTCTGCACCCAAGAAGGTTATCCTTTGGGATGGTATCAGCCTTGACTTTAAGTTGACTGTGTATCCCAGGGCTTGCAATAGGTGAATAACCTCTCTCAAATCTTTTGTTAATCTGTTTTTGTTGTCCGCTTGTAACAGGCAGTCATCCAGGTATGGGTAAATTTGAATTCCCTGAAGCCTGCAATGAGCAATTACTGATGCCAGGCATTTCGTGAATACTCTGGGCGCAGTAGATAAGACAAAAGGCAATGCTGAGAATTGATAATGCTCTGATCCTGCAAGAAATCTGAGGTATCTTCTGCAATTTGGTCATATGGGGACGTGCAGGTATGCCTCCTTGAGATCTAGAGTTACCAGCCAAGACTCCTTGCCCAGCATGGGAAGAAGTTGCTGTAGGGTCAGCATCTTGAATTTTGGAACAATGAGATATGTGTTCAGAGCAGACAGGTCGAGAATAGGTCTCCAGTGGTTTTCCTTTCTTGGCACCAGGAAAAGTCTGGAGTAAAATCCTTGTCCTTGTTCCATAGACGGTACCTTTTCTATAGCTCTCATCCTTAGTAAGTGGACTATTTGTTCTAGAGCGTTTGTCTTTTGGTTTGGAGGTAGGTTTGGCATTCCTCTCTTCCTTGGTAGAGTATGGAAGTGAAACCTGTAACCTTTGTCTATTGTCTGTAAAATCCATTTGTCTCCTGTAATGTAATGCCAGTTTACTGAAAATAAGGCTAGCTTTCCGCCTAAGGGTGCTTCTAGTTGTTCCCTGGTAGGCGGTTTCAGAGCCAAGTCACTGTGATTGTCCTGTGGTAGTGGTAGTGGCTTGATCTGTGGCAGTACTTCTCTGGTTGTTAGGCTGCCACTGACGTCCCCTGTAGGCACCTCTGGATTGACCTCTGCCTCTTGGGCACCTATTCCTGCCTCTCTGTGGTCTGGTGGTGTCTGGAAAGGACCAATTCCTGGAAGGCCAGTTCCTACTAAACCTCGGAGGCTGGACCTGTAAGAAATCCTTGACTGTCTGGACAGATTTCGCTTTTTCTTCCACCTTCTTCAACACTTGCTGTGCAGGGGAGCCAAACAAACTGTGTTTTTCCATGGGAGCATCTAGGAGCTTTGACTTTACATGGTCTGGTAAGGATTGCTCTTTTAACCATGCATGCCTTCTGATCACTGTACCAGTCATAGCTGATCTAAAGGAAGCCTCCAGTGCATCATAGCCGCATTTTAAGGAATGATTACTGACCTGCTGAGTGTTATGTACCAATTCCTGAAGGGACTTACGGTCTAAAGGTTCAGGCAAGGACAGTTTTTTAGTTAGCTGATCTAACAAATTCCTGATACTGAATCATGTGGATTTGACAGTTTAAGGCCCTAGCCGAAAGAGTAGCAGAAGTATAAACTTTTTTACCCCATCTCTAATGCCCTAGATTCTCTTTCAGAGGGAGGGTTTTGGCAGAGGCAGCTGCTACAGCTTTGGGGCCCTGTGAAATAGTTTCAGGATCTGCAATAGGAGCCTTATACAAGTGATAATGTGTGTCCGGAACCCTGTAGTATCTGTCGGGCTTAGCAGGGGCCGGAGGAAGAGAGTCAGGAGCAGTACAAGCATCATTAAATGCATCATCCACAACTTTAAGTACTGGAGGAATGGCTAAAGGCCTATGCTGTGGCAAATGTAAAAAGGTCCTAAGCCTTTTCCTAGAGTCTGAAAAATCCTGGCCCTGCCATTGGAATTGTTCTCTTATAGCATGCAAGGTTTCCCCAAAAGAAAATTCCTCAGGAGGAGAGGCAGAAGGAATGGAGTCTTCTGCATCAGAGTCCTCATATGGAGAATAAGGGCCTTCTGGAGGATTTGTATTTTCTGAATCATCAGAGGAGTAATCTGTAGAAACAGGCTCAGGGGGCTCTGCTCTAGGCCTCTTCTCTGGAGGGGGGTGAGAGGCCCTGTCAGGGTGAGGCTGGGATCCCCTGATCAAAGAAATGAGATCCTCTGCTAGACTAAGCATTTGAGTACTAGAGCTGGGCCTGTGAGAGGGGGTTTTAGCAGGCACGGTCTTTGTTGATTTAGCTGCTTTAGCCCTGGCAAAAGCCTTAATTGACATGGATGCAGGGGGCCTAGCTGCTCCACGTGCAGGAGTAGATATATCTAAAGGGATAGTATCTGATAAATCCTGAGAACCTGTAAGAGCAGGTGGAATTTCAGTAGCAGATTCAGCCATGCTGGATGAGGCCTCGGTGGGCATGTTTTCGGCCGAAGGAAGAACCGCGGACTCTGTTTCAGCCGAAACCGAGACACTCGCGGTTGGCTTAACCGCGGTTTTGGACGAAACCGCGAGTGTCGGTCCTTTTCCTTACGCTTTTTAGCTAATTGTGAAGTCGGAGTCTCCGACGGCATGTTGTAAGCAAAAGCAGAGCCGAAAAACTCCTCTGCAAACTCCGACCGACGTCTAAGTGTCCGTCGGTTGAAGGAAGCACAGGCTAGACAAGCTGCTACGTCGTGGTCTGGGCCTAAACAAGGTAGGCAGTAAGAGTGGAAATCTTTATGAGGTATTTGTTTCCCACAAGTTAAACAGTTATTCACTTTTTCTGACATCGGCTGAGGCAAGAAAGAGTCCCCAACGGGGTACTTAGCTTTTTAGAAGTCTTCGGTAGTAGCAATCTCTGGTTCTGACCGACCGGCACTTGCGAACCGCTTCTGCTTCGGGCGCCACGCGGCAAGAAAGACTGAGGAAAATGGCGTCGGCTGATGCCTTTATACCCAATTAACAGCAGCTATGACGTCGGGTGAAGTGCGACATCAGCCGAGGCCAGACCCAGACTTTGGAATCCGGCTGACCAAAGGGCTGCCTGATTTGTTAGGACTGCAGATGCATCCTTGAAGGACATCAGCTGGACGTAACCGGGCTACCTCTTCAAAACACTTTGCAAAGGATGTGCTGGCTTCAGTACAAAAGTGTAACATAAGAGAGACAGTGAATAACCCACAAGTACTTGAGGGCTCTAAGGTGTAGCCTAGAAAGACAGCCAGTAAACCACCTATATTGGTATATAGGAAGAAATCTAAAAGAGCAAAGGTTCTGGGGAGCAGAGCGGTGAATCATGGTCATATGGAAGTGATTAAGTGCAACAAAGGTTTGCTCCATTGGTCGTATTATGTTTTTATTTACTGTTTTGGTTTGTGTTTTACAACAAATGTTGACAGGTTACTGTGCCGTCATAAAAAAATGACAAAGAACTTTTCAACAACAATAAACTTAGCACATTAATTGATCTGTGGCCTCAGGTTTTATTTGTTCTTTTTTTCTACACACCCTGTTTCTTAGTTTTCTATACAAAATTCACATAGCAATGTGAATTAATTTTGCTAGGACTTACCATAAAGGTATTAATGGGTGGTAAGACAATGTTTTTAAAAGTACACATCAAATCAGCACACGGTTTTTAGATGGAAGCAGGAGTTTAAGTGTCAGTTGGTGCACTACCTTAACAGTTTTGCACCAATAAAGAATGGGAATAAAACAGTAATAATGAATAATCATTTATGAGTGCTAAAGCAAACTGAGGCATTCACCA
This sequence comes from Protopterus annectens, assembly GCF_019279795.1. Classification (NCBI taxonomy): domain Eukaryota; kingdom Metazoa; phylum Chordata; order Ceratodontiformes; family Protopteridae; genus Protopterus; species Protopterus annectens. The sequence continues at coordinate 200,324,243 of NC_056728.1, forward strand.
ACTTAAATGAAAATAAAATCTAATAAACCAGAGTAGGGTCCTCATATTTCCTTGTTATCCATGCTAAACTACCGTTAATTATTTTCTACCTAATGAAAAAAAGCACTTTATAACAATGACAAAATAAGAGAAAATACATTAACTGCATTTTAAGGTAAACACATGACTAACTATTATTTATTACTTTAAGGAAGTGATTATAATGTTTAAAGTTTTACCAGAAGATCATTTGGTTCTCTCCTCAAATCACAAGACTGTGCACCATATTTAAGTTAAATAGCAGATTTAAATTTCTGAACAATGACATTTTAGAAAACACATGCATTTACTGTATATACCAAGTGTTTAGTCTTGAAGCTATGCGCACGCATACAGATACTGCAGTGTTCACAACAGCAAGGTGTACTGCTGAGAAACAGACTTGAAGCTGCAATGCAACCCAGCCTATTTAAGAATTCACTGCTGACATACCACTATCTAATGAAGCTAAAGGACTGTGTTACACGAGTCTGTGAAACTGATCACAGCACAAATCAAATGCTGCTGCACCTCATTTAAGGAAACCAGCAGACTGGAAACGTCAAGCTGGTCAACTGGGAAACATAGCTCTGCACACATTTCATGCTACTGCTGCTAAATCTGGCACTTGAGCTTATGATATGGCTTACAAGAAATCCGGTAGCATATATATGATATGAGTCACATTTTGTAAATGCTTAAATCACTCTGTACAAAAGAAAAAAGTAAACATTCATTAAATACTTGTAACAGCAACACGGAAAGTGTTTGTTAAATGTAATGCTGCCATCTGCTAAATTAAAAACTGAAACATTTTACCTGTGCTACACATTCAGTTTGTTTGTGTCTTTCGGCTTTTCCCGGTTAGGGGTCGCCACAGCGGAAATCCGGTCCGCTAATGATTGGTAGTGGATTTTTACGTACCGGGTTACCAGCCCTGACGCACAACCTTCAACGAAGGCACGCCCCATTCACGTATGCCTCCACACAGAAGACGCTCTAGCTGAGAATCTAACGGAACAATGTCTTGCTATGAGGCGACAATACAAAACTGATTATCTCTACAGAACAAAAGTGTAATTGGTTCTTTCCCAAATGTTCTACCTAAAGAGGCCACAATGCATGGACTGCTTTGGGGCTAAGCTTCTTCACCTCACAGTTTTTATTTCATTAATTTACTTTTATTCATTTTAACCGAATAGATAACAAAGACAATGTCCCTATTAGGCAGGGCCTAGCTATAAAGAGAAGATTCCCAATAAAAAAAAGTAATACAAACAAATACAATGCAAGGAAAAAGGGGAGTACCGTAACGGATATTGTAAGACAATTATATTTCTGCCAGACTATAGCAGAATTGAAGAAAGAAATAAAAAAAAAAAAAAAAAGACCAATGCAATACATGTACGTAACACACAAAATAATATTAAGGATTACAGTAATATACATATGACGGCAAGTCACTGTGGTAACGTCTTTCCACATTAGAAGCAGAAGCTGCTACTGCCATGAGGTCACTTCCCTTACTTCTAATGTTAAAATGTAGTACATACACTGTTGTATTTTACATGTTACTATGCATTACTGATACCGACATTTTGCTGTTTGTTGTATTTTACACTTGGAACAGTGTCTGCATCTTTCACTGTATTTGCCTAAATGTCCCAGGTCATGACTGAAAAGGGCCTTCAGACCATTTCACTTACGGTAAACAATAAAGTAAAGATCATTATCATTACTACACATAAAATACAAAACATCTGAAATTACAATAACAGACAACTCCTAGAAGTTGTGAGTACCAGACCACTGTATGATATTGGTTTACTAGTAGACTCAAATTCTAAAGAATTCTAGAAGCCACAAAACCATGAATCTTTCTTTTAAATACACAAGCACGAGGTTTCCTTGATAAATATTCTTTGTGGATATCAGGATGAAACTTTATGCAACACTGGTACAGTAATAAACTTATTTGCAGCGTCAGTGGTGCAATAAGTAGCAGAGTCGCCTTTGATGCTGGAAGACCAGAAGGCTGCAGGTTCTTTTCCCACTCCCGCTGACTGGATTAATGACATTGCAATATAGCAGTAGGGGAGCTTTAAACTCCTTAATATGCCATGCTTTGGACTGGACATTAAACCAAGGTCCCAGTTGCATGAGTTGGTAGTTGTAAAGGATCTAATAGCAACTGTCAAAAAAGAATAAAGGAAGGTCCCCGAAGCTTTAGTAGTATAAATGCCACCACAGATCTCCCCTAAAAAGCAATTAGCCTAGTGGGACTAATCTGGTCAACAAAGGATACACGAAAATAAATCTCACGCAGAAAAATATTGATACATGCATCACAAAGACCTGGTTCAAGACCACCGAAAGCATTCCAACAGTGCAGAGTTTCAATGCTCATCACATATTCAGGCCCACTGCATTAGACAAAGGCACTAGAAACAGTACTGTCTTCATGTACTTAACAAAAAAAAAAAAATACTTCACCTCCAGACTAGTTAGAGAAGATAGTGGCCTGGAACTCCTCCACATCCAACTTACTATTAACAAAAACACTTATTACATTCAGAGCCAGCTATAAAAATTCAGCCCACACTTCTTACCAAACTAGAATGGTGTCCTTATGTATTAAGCCAAACACCATTCTCCTAAGAGATTTCAACTATCTCTCCATAAACTGTGATAATTGTACATCCTCAAACATGTATGCCCAGAGATTTCTGGACTTCATCAATATAAACATCATGCACCAGTTAGTCCACACTCCAACAAGGAGCAATAAAATCCTGGATTTGGTGATGACCAATATAGGACAGCTTTGTTCCCCACCAATTGTAGATAATCTATCTCCCAGCTAAATGTCAATCCTTATGTAACTTGTTGTATAGCAAACTGACTCCTAAACAGAACCTAGAAATTGAGTGGGGGTTACTCCACCTCCTTCAAAGACCCGTCACTAGCAGTGCCCTCAGGGTTCAGTCCTTAGGCCACTTTTCTTTGGCATTTACTTCTCAGAGGTCAAGGCTGATGTTAGGGATTTGTGGCAGACTATAAACTTGGTGCCATCATAAACTCCCCAGGACACCAAGATCCTCCAGAATGGTATGCCCAAACAAATAGCTGGGGTCAAAACCATGGGGTAAAACTAAATGCCAAAGAGTGTATAACTGTACACTTTGGAAAGCATTACTCCCATTGTAACTATCACACTAAGTCAGCAGGGAAACAATGTGTGAGCCTGCACATTACAAAAAATGTTTTCTGATGTTGACACCCCTGAAAATTGATCCCATCGTTGGGGATCTGGGAACCTGTGTTGACAATGAACTGTCCTTCGATCATCAAAGACCCACTGTTGTAAGGAAGCCCTTTTTCTTTGCAGTTGCATGTAAAGGTACTACATCCATATCCAGGGATGTAGCTGTTCCACTGTACTTGGCACTTAGGTAGACCACACAGTGTAATGGCCCTTTCAATATGTACCTTTCCATAAACTTGTCAACTGGAATGACTATACATACTCACTTAAAAAAAAAAAAAAAAGGGCCTAAACTGCAAGAACTTTACAGACAACTTCAAAGACTTGTCCCTCTTCGCAGTTTCACATGGGCTACTGAGAGGCGACCTCTGCTGTGTGTGTACAGCTTCAACAGACACTATTCAGTCTGACTTATTATTACACACTAGCAAGTCCAAATTTATCAAACTTCAACACAAGGGTTCTAAATTTCTTTTGAAAAATAAATAGAACATGGAGGGTTTGTATCAGAGGGAAATAGAAGTTATGTTCTTACCATAACGTTCCATGTTAGTTGTCTTCTTCTCGCCTTCTTTCTTGCTGGATGGTTTCGGAGCCGACCTCGGCTCCGACTCGGCCACTCTAAAAGCTCGAGAGTTGGTTCCACCGGCTCGAGGCTCCCCTTATATCCCACAATGCTAGGCGGTATTACCTCAGATCTCGTTTGTAAGCTATGCCCAGCCAAAAATAACTCCAGAACCACTGGAAAAGGGAAAAACCCACCTCTATAAAAGGAAGGGAAGAAGGTGACCTGAAAACCTGATGAAGGAATATATGCACAGAATAGCATATACCTATATACAATAGAGGTGGTAGAAAGAGAGGTCACAATCAAACTCCTCTAGGTCTGTCCAGGCTAGGGGGGAAGGAGGGGGAGAAAGAAGCGAGAAGAAGACAACTAACATGGAACGTTATGGTAAGAACATAACTTCTATATGTTAAGTTGTCCATCTCGCCTTCATTCTTGCTGGATGGGACCGCGTCCCTAGCACCTTGTCCCGGGTGGCCTATCGGAACAGACTCTTGAGAACAGTGGAACCAAAGTTAGCTCTATGTCTAGAAGCTAAATCCAACTTAATGAGAAATGAAAGTGTGAGGAGTAGCCCAAGTAGCCGCTGCACAAATGGTGTCAATAGGCAGCCTGTCTTGGAAGGCTATAGAAGTAGCCAAAGCTCTGGTGGAGTGGGTCTTAGGTTTGTTCGGCAGCTTCTGGTGTCTAATTTCATAAGCAAAGGAAATCAGAGATGTTAGCCATCTGGAGAGTGATACCTTCGAAACTGAAAGTCCCTTTCTGCCTTCTGCATAAGAGACAAACAACTGGTCAGTTTTCCTGATCTGTTTGGTTCTATCCAAATAATACCTTAACTGACGATGAACATCTAGCCAATGCAATTTTTGTTCAGACCTGTTAGAAAAGTTAGGAAAAAACACAGGGAGGTCAATGCTTTGATTCAGGTTAGACGCAGAGGCTACTTTAGGTAAAAAGGATGGATTGGTTCGTAAGGACACCCTGTCTTTATGAAACAATAGATACGGTGGTCGACTGCTGAGTGCATGAAGCTCAGAGACCCTTCTAGCTGAAGTAATGGCTACCAGAGAGTGAGTCTTCCAGGATAGCAATTTCAATGAACAGGAAGCTGCAGGTTCGAAAGGGGGAAGAATCAAAGATGTGAGAACTAAATTAAGGTCCCAAGAAGGAGGAGGATTTCTTATAGGAGGTCTGAGAAGAAAAACTCCCTTCAAAAAAGCTTTGCAAAGCTTGTGAGACATGATGGCAGAATCTGAAATGCCCACATGAAAGTTAGAAATAGCTGCCAACTGAACTTTAAGAGTAGATGGAGATGAACCTGCATGGAAGAGTTCAGCTAGAAAATCAAGGACTATTTGGATGGAAGCAGTGAAAGGATCTATGTCCCTTCCTTGAGCCCAATAGGCAAACGCTTTCCACTTACTAAGATAAATCTTCCGAGTGGAAGATTTATGGGAAGCTATCAAAATATCTCGAACAGAGTGAGATATTTGAGGAAGCCTGGCTAAGGTTGGAATTGGAGGAACCAAGCAGTGAGGTTCAGAAAGGGGAGGGAGCGATGTAACTGACCCGATTGATGGATCAAAAGATCTGGAACTAGGTCCAGATGCCAAGGTTGCTCCAACAGAAATTGATGTAGAAAGGGGAACCAAACCTGTCGAGGCCAGTAAGGAGCAATGAGGATCAATGAGGCCTTCTGAGCGATAGCTTTCTGTATCACTTGAGAGATTAGTGGGAAGGGAGGAAATGCATACAGAAGTCCCCGGGGCCAAACTTGGACTTGAGAGTCTCTGCTGGGCTGGCCTGGTAACGGGAATAGGGTGAAATAATCTCTGCACTTGCTGTTTTGGGGAGTAGCAAAAAGATCGCAGCAAGGCTGACCCCACTTGAGAAAAATTTTCTCCAGAATAGAATCTTTCAGAGACCACTCGTGAGGCATGAGGATAGCTCTGCTCAACTTGTCCGCGATTAGATTGGACTTCCCGGGGATGTGCGTTGCTATCAGAAACCGCTGAGAAGAAATCGCCCATTGCCACAGTCTGAGTGCTTCTCGACATAGGGGATAGGACCTGGTTCCGCCTTGTTTGTTGATACACCACACTACAGACATATTGTCTGTCTGGATTGCTATCGTTACCAAGGGAAGAGAGTCTTGAGGGGCTTGCAACGCTAAAAGCACTGCTCTCATCTCTAGAACATTTATATGCAAGTGGCATTCGTCTGGTTGCCATATGCCCTGGACTGTTCTGCCCTGATAATGCCCCCCCCACCCGATCAGGGAGGCGTCCGTTGTCAGAGTGGCAACCGGAGGGGAAGGAACAAAGGGTCTTCCCAGGAAGAGCTGAGGGGAAGAAACCCACCAAAGAAGATGATTCTTGCATGCTTACGTAATCATAACGGTGTGGGACATCGGAAGTTGCTGGTACGTCCATTGTGTGAAGAGCATCCATTGAAGGATTCTCATGTGGAATCTGGCCAATAGAAGTAGAGGGATAGCAGCCGCCATAATCCCCAGTACTTTCAGAACTAATCTGGCTTTGACTCTGTTGCTGTGGAAGAGAAGGGAGACCAGTTTGCGTATGTCTGCTATTCTTTGGTCTGTTAGTCTCGCAGACATGTTGACTGTGTCTAGATTTGCGCCTATGAAGGTAATAGCACGACAAGGCGACAAAACAGACTTTTCGCAATTTATTGAGATGCCTAACTTTTGACAAATGCGAAAGGTGTAGTCTCTGGCCATTAGAAGAAGATGCTTGGTAGGAGCTGTGAGGAGCCAGTCGTCCAAATATGGAAACACCTGGAATCCTTGACGTCTAAGGTGAGAAGCTACCACTGCCATGCATTTGGTAAACACCCGGGGGCAGTGGTGAGACCAAAGGGCAGGGCTCTGAATTGAAAGTGACTGGTTCCCAGCCGGAAGCGGAGAAATCTCCTGGAGTGTCTGTTCATTTTTATATGATGGTACGCATCCTGGAGGTCTATAGAGCACATCCAGTTTTCCTTTCCCAAAAGGGGTAGGATGGATTGTAGCGTGACCATCCGAAATCTTGTTTTCTTGACCGACTTGTTCAAGATACTGAGATCCAAAATGGGTCTCCAGTCCCCTGTTTTCTTTGGAACCAAAAAGAATTTGGAGTAGATTCCGGATCCTTGCTGGTCTGCTGGCACTGGCTGAATGGCTCTTTTTGCAAGCAACTTTGATATTTCCAACGCTGCTTGATCCCTTTGAGCGGGTGGAACATCTGGAAGGGATTTTTTTTGACTGATTTGGAATACGAAAGAACGGAATGGAATAGCCTTCGGAAATGATGGACTGTACCCACTTGTCTTGAGTTAGGAATTGCCAGGCTTCTGGGTACAGTGACAATCTTCCCCCGACTGCCTCCGAAGGTGGACAGTCGGGCAACACCTCAGGGATGCTGGAAGGGCTTATCGGAAAAAGTTTCTCGATTGCCCTGGTTCTGCGGACCCCCCCCTGCCTCTAGGGCGACGTCTACCATTATTGTTCCCCCCTCTGCCTCTGGAGGGGAACCGAGACTGTGCGTCAGGCAAAGTCCCTTGAGATGGTTTGCGGAACCACATTTTCCCACTTTTCTGGCCTTTGGGGTAAGGCCTAGAAGGAGTAGAAAAACGGACTCCGATGGCAGAAAGAGTTTTGCCATCCGTCTCGCACCTCGTCAAGGTTTCTTTCACTTGAGGACCAAAGAGAGATGATCCATCAAACGGGGAATTAGTGAAAGATGTTTTAAAGGGGTCCGCAAAATTGCATAGCCGCATCCAGGCATGCCGGCGTAAGGCAACACCTGTCCCTGCGGCTCTGCTCGCTCCATCAGCCGCATATGAAAGGAGGCGCATGGAGGAGTTAGCTATAGAGTTTAGGGTAGCCAGCTGAGCGTTCATCTTATCCTGAAAACCCGCAGCTGTAGGATCCTTCAATATCTCACTCGCTTCCTTGATTAAATCTCTTTGAAGACGAGTGAAATGGCATAGGTAGTTCAGCGAACGCATAGCAAAGGTCGCTGACGAAAACATCTGCTTCCCGTACCTGTCCATATACCTACATTCCTTGTTAGGAGGATGGACAGGCACCGAAGGATCAGCTAGTTCCTTCTTAGTGGCAGCAGCTACCACCATAGCATCCACAGAAACTCCCTTGGTCAGAAACTGCTTATCTGCTGGTGCTGTGATAAACTTTGAAGGTCTCCTGGGGGTGGGGTCCACTGAGTCAGGAGCCGTCCAAGCCTTTTGCTACCACCTGCATGAGGGGGTCAAAGGGGGACACCCAGGAGGTGGAAGGGCGAGCCAACGCCTCAAGATACACAGATTCATCCTCCGAAGGGTTAAGGGCTGGCCAATTTCCCTCTGTTTCAGGATCTCTAGAATGTCTGCAAAGGAGACATCTTCAGAAGGGGAACGGGGAACCCTCGAATCCTCTAAATCTGTGTCAGAGGTGACAGACTCAGGTGAGTCTATGTGCTTCCTCTTACACTTTCTCTTCCTAGGGGGCTCCCCTGCCAATTCAGGAGAGGCCTCGGAAGAGGATGAGATCCCCACAGGGGATTCTTGAGGAGCTGGCTCTCTGCGATCTGGGATGAGGGAGTGAGTAGACATAACCTGAGGCACCGAAGAGGGAGGGGCGGACTGAGCCGACTGTGGAGTTGAACCAGGTTCCAACACACTCCGCATGACCTCGAACGCACCCCTGTCAGGCAGAGCCAGAGGTCCCCGCTCCGAAAAGCTGAGAACCCCCCTCGGCACCGACAGTGATGGCTCCGAGGCCGATGTCGGAGCCGAACTCACCAGCGCCGAAGCACCGAGAGGGAGAGCGGGGTCGGACAAGGGTCCGATGCCACTCACCCCCTCGGAGCCGATGCCACTCACCCCCTCGGAGCCGACGAGGGAAGTCCGGCGCCGAGATTCTTCAAAGGAAGAAATCGGAGCCGACGACGGAACCGAAGACAATTGTATCGGCTCCGATGCTACCACAGTCTCGGTTCCGAAACGCCCCGGCTCCGAGCTCAAAGGAGTCGGAGGAGGAACATTTTGAGGGATAGGGTCAAGCATCGACTGACGAGTCGGGCTCTGAAGCATTTGGGCCAGTGCCTCGGACTTAAGAAGTCGACTCACTACCCTCTGAAGGTCATGATCCGAAAGCCTCGATGATCTACAGGAGTGAGATCTATGGCTCCGTTCAGACAGCAAGGGAGACACTGGAGCCGATGTAGCAGTAGGTTTCGAAGCCTTAGGCCTTGACTCAGAAGCTGGAGTCGAGGACCTAGAAGCCTTAGAGGGTTTGCCCGAAGTAGCAGTAGGGGAACCCTCAGGCTTAAGCAAACCTCTTAAAATGAGTTTGTTTTTTCTTTCCTGCAGGACTCTAGGGCTGAAGCCATGGCATACAGCACAAGAGTCCTGCAGGTGTAAAGGTCCCAGGCAGTATACACAAGAAGTGTGACCGTCTGTCAGACATTTTCTGACAGCACGAGTCACACTTCTTGAAGCCTGAGACCTTTGACTCTTTAGACATTATCCAAGAAAGTGTAAAGTACAGTTTTGTACCTACCATAAATGTAGATGTCCGAACTGGATAGCATCTGCAGTCATAACAACTGGGTTGTCCTGTCGTCAGGCAGCCCTTCAGTCGGCCGGATTCCAAAGTCCGGGTCCGGCTTCGGCTGATGTCGCACTTCACCCGACGTCATCTCTGTTGGTCTTCGGGTATAAAAGCATCAGCCGACGCCATTTTCCTCAGTGTTTCTTGCCCCAGATGCCAGTAGCCCTCTTGAAGGCTAAAATTTGGATAGATGCCAATGTTTCCAAAAAGATAGAGGTAAACACAAAAATAAGCATGTATGTACATATATACAAACAAATACACCATAAAAGACTCCCCCCCACCAGCTAGCTATTAGGAGGGTAAACACCCTAGGAGTACCACAGAGGGGAAGGAGGGAGGGTAATCCTGACTGCAGATGCTATCCAGTTCGGACATCTACATTTATGGTAGGTACAAAACTGTACTATGTCCTTCATGGATGCATCTGCAGTCATAACAACTGGGTAGAATACCATAGCCAACTAGGGAGGAGGATAAAAGTAGATTATGGTGTGTTTAGGATCCCTTGCAGTACAGCAGTGGCAAACCCTGCTCGGGATCTGGAATATAGAGGCAAATTATAATGCTTGGCAAATGTATGCACGGAGGTCCAAGTAGCCGCCTCAATAATGTCTTTGGTTGCCACTCCTCGTAAGAAGGCTGTGGTAGTGGCTGTTGCCCTTGTAGAATGAGGTCTTATGTTCTGTGGAATTGGTTTTCCATGGAAGGAGTAACAGAATTGTATGCAATTTCCTATCCATTTGGAGATTGTCTGTTTGGAAATAGCTTTTCCTTCCCTTCCTGTTGCATAGGCTACAAAAAGTTGGTCAGTCTTTCTGCTATTTTTGTTCTGCCCAAGTAGTAGCGTAGCTGTCTATGTACATCCAAGGTATGCAGTATTCTTTCCCCTCTGTTTTTTGGGTTGGGAAAGAAGGTAGGTAGGTGGATTGCCTGGTTTAAAGACACTCTGGATACCACCTTAGGCATAAATGTAGGATTAGTCCTCATGGACACTATCTTGGTGGAAGATTAGGAAGGGTTGCACTGCCATTAAGGCCTGTAGTTCTGAAACCCTCCTTGCTGAAGTAATTGCCAGTAGGAAAGCAGTTTTCCATGACAGGTGTTGTAGGTCTGCTGTTGCTGCTGGTTCAAAGGGTGATAGTGTCAACTTTTCTAGCACAAAGTTTAAGTCCCAAGCTGGTAATGGTGGTTTCCTTGGAGGTTTTACATTCTTGATTCCTCTGAGGAACTGCCTGAGCAAAGGGTGCGAAAAAACAGGTGGATCAAAGCTGTATTCTGCTGAAATAGCTGATGCATGTATCTTGATGGAGGAATAGGATAGGCCTGAATGAAGAAGTTTGGCCAGATACTCCAGAATGTTAGGCATATCTATGTTTGACACATCTTTTCCTCTTTCCGTACTCCAAATGACAAACCTTTTCCATTTTCCAGCATAGTTCCTTCTTGTTGAAGGTCTGCGTGCTTCAAGAATAATGTCTTTAACTCTTTGGGAAAGTTCTGGATTAGCTGCTGCTATGTGATGTTCCATGCAGTCAGTTGCAACGTTTTTAGGTTTGGATGTATGATGCTGTAGTTGTTCTGAGTTAACATCAAAGGCATCAGGGGTATTGGCCACATATTGTTCAGAGACATGCTCCTCAGCAGTGGGTACCAGTGTTGTCTTGGCCAGTTTGGAGCAATCAGGATTATCCTTGGACGCTCTTCCTTGATTTTTAGTAGTACTTTGTGTATCAAGGGAAGAGGTGGGAATGCATATGCTGTTAGGCCTTTCCAGCTGAAGGAGAGCGAATCCACTTTCCATGCTAGTGGGTGGAATGTCCTTGTGCAGAACTTTTGAGCTGGTGATTGAGAGGTGATGCGAATAGATCTATCTGAGGCATTCCCCATTTCTTTGAGATGGTCTTGAAGATGTCCGGTGCAGCTTCCATTCGTGGGCATCCGATGTGGTTCTGCTTAATATGTCTGCTAGAGTATTTTCTTTTCCGGTACAAATATTGCATGTAACTGGATGTTGTAGCTGAGTGCCAGGGTCCACAGCTCCAAAGTCATTCTGCATAGGGGTATGAATGAGTGCCTCCCTGTTTGTTGATGTACCACATGACTGTGGTGTTGTCTGTCCTTATCATCAACTGGCCCTCTTGGAGAAATGGTTTGAACTTTTGGATTGCCAGTTTTACTGCCAGCATTTCTTTTAGGTTGATGTGCAGGTGAAGTTGATCCTGTGTCCACAATCCTTGCACGCATTTGTCCAGCATGTGGGCCCCATCCTAGGTCTGAAGCGCCTGTTGTGATGGTCTGGCTTGCTTGACATCTGCGAAAGGGTAGGCCTGGGTTTGACTGACATGCCTGAGCCCACCATAGGAACTCCTGCTTTAAGCATGGAATTAGTGGGATTTCTGTTTCTAGGCGGTGTCTGTGTTGGGACCATAAATTCTTTAGGTACCACTGTAGTTTTCTCATATGTAGTCTGGCAAATGGGACCAAGATTATGCATGATGCCATGAAGCCCAAGGCCTGCAGTACTTTTCTTGCTGTTAACTTGTTCAGTTTTGTTAGTGCCAAGAAATAAAGAGGGAGTTCTTTTTGTTTTTCTGTAGTCAGGAATGCCATTTGTTTTACTGTGTCCAATTCCGACCCAAGAATGTCCTTGTTTGGGATGGTATCAGCCTTGACTTTTGTAAATTGACTGTGTATCCCAGTGCTTGTAGCAAGTAAATGACCCTTTGTAAATCTGTTGTCAGCTTGCTTTTGTTGTCCCCTTGTAGCAGGCAGTCGTCCAGGTATGGGTAAATTTGAATTCCCTGTAGTCTGCAATGGGCGATTACGGATGCCAGGCATTTTGTGAATACTCTGGGCAGTAGATAAGCCAAAGGGCAATGCTGAGAATTGATAGTGCTCTGATCCTGCAAGAAATCTGAGGTATCTTCTGCAGATTGGTCGAATGGGGACGTGCAGGTATGCCTCCTTGAGATCTAGAGTTACCAGCCAAGACTCCTTGCCCAGCATGGGAAGAAGTTGCTGTAGGGTCAGCATTTTGAATTTTGGGACAATGATGTATGTATTTAAGGTGGACAGGTCGAGAATTGGTCTCCAACTTTTTCCTTTCTTGGAACTAGGAATAGTCTGGAGTAGAACCCCTTTCCTTGCTCTGCTGTTGGCACTCTTTCCACAGCTCTCATGTTTGCTAACTCCATTATCTGTTGTAGTGCCTCTGTTTTTGATTTGGAGGTAGATTTGGCATTCCTCTTTTGACTGGTAAAGTGTGGAAGTGAAACCGTAACCTTGATCTATGGTTTGTAAAATCCACTTGTCTTTTGTTATGTAGTGCCAGTTCTTTGAAAATAAGGTTAACTTTCCGCCTAGAGGAGCTGCTATTTGTTCCCTGGTAGGCGGATTTAGGTTAAGTCACTGTGGTTGTGCTGATGTAGTGGCAGTGGTTGTGTCTGTGCCTCTGTTGTTACCTTGCCACTGTCGCCCTCTGTAGGCACCTCCTCTGGATTGGTTTCTGCCTCTGGAACGCCTATTCCTGCCCCTTTGAAATTTTGTGGAGTCAGGAAAGGACCAATTTTGGCAGGCCAGTTCCTGCTAAACCTTGGGGTTGAACCTGCAAGAAATCTTTAACCGCTTGAACAGATTTTGCCTTTTCTTCCATTTTCTTCATAACCTGCTGGGCAGGTGTACCAAACAAACTTGTCTTATCCATAGGAGCGTCTAGCAACTTAGCTTTAACATGATCCGTAAAGCTTGCTCCTTTAGCCATGCATGCCTTCTTATCACTGTGCCAGTCATGGCTGATCTAAATGAAGCCTCCAGTGCATCATAGCCACATTTTAAGGAATGGTTGCTAACCTGTTGTATGTTATTTACCATTTCTAATACATATTTCTTATCAAGAGATTCATCAGTGGTTAGTTTTTTAGTTAACTGATCAAGCATAAACTCTTGGTATTGTATCATGTGAAACTGACAGTTTAAAGCTCTAGCTGAGAGAGTAGCTGAAGTGTAGACCTTTTTACCCCATCTGTCTAATGACCTTGCTTCCCTTTCAGAAGGAATAGGGTTTTTAGCTATGGTCGCGGCTACTGCCTTGGGACCCTGGGATATAGTTTCGGGGTCTGCGGGTGCAGAAAGGTCCTAAGTCTTTTTCTGGAGTCTGAAAAATCCTGTTGCTGCCATTGGAACTGCTCTCGCATGGCATGTAAGGTTTCCCCAAAGGAGAATTCTTCTGGTGGGGAAGCAGCTGGAATGGATTCTTCAGCATCAGAATCTTCAAAATTGGAGAAAGGAGCCTCTGGCTGGTCAGTTATGTCTGATTTGTCAGCAGAATCATCAGAGGACACTGGCTCAGGGGGCTCTGCCCTAGGTCTCTTCTCTGGGGGCTGAGAGGCCCTGTCTGGGTGAGATTGAGATCCTCTAATTAATGAAATTAAATCTTCTGCCAAAGTAAGCATTTGAGAACTAGAAGAGGGCCTGGTTGTGGGGGGTTTGACAGGCACTGTCTTAGTAGTCTTGGCTGCTTTAGCCCTGGCGAAGGCCTTAATGGACATGGCTGCTGGAGGCCTAGCAGCACCACGTGCTGGGGTAGAGACATCCAAGGGAATGGTGTCTGATAAGTCAGTGGCAACCACCGTAGTGGATAACATTTCTGAGGCCGATTCAAGAGTGGTAGCAGGGGCCTCAGTTGTAGAGATAGGTTCAGCTGTACTTTGATCAGTTTTCTCGGTTTCGGCCGAAACCGAGACACTCGCGGTTTGCTTAACCATGGTTTCGGCCGAAACCGCGGACCGCGAGTGTCGGTCTTTATCTTTGCGTTTTTTTGGCAGATTGGGTAGTCGGAGGTTCCCACGGCATAATGTACTCAAAATCAGAACCGAAAAACTGTTCTGCAAACTCCGAACGACGCCTAAGCGTTCGTCGGTTGAAAGAAGCACAGGCCGAACAGGCTGCTACGTCGTGGGCTGGGCCTAAACAAGGCAGACAATAAGAGTGGAAATCTTTATGAGGTATTTGTTTCCCACAGGTTAAACAATTAACTTTTTCTGACATCGGCTGAGGCAAGAAAGAGTCCCCAACGGGGTACTTAGCTTTAGAAGTCTTCGAAGTAGTATTCGGTAGAAGTAATCTCTGGATCCGACCGACCGGCACTTGCGAACAGCTTCTGCTTCGGGCGCCACGCGGCAAGAAAGATTGAGGAAAATGGCGTCGGCTGATGCTTTTATACCCGAAGACCAACAGAGATGACGTCGGGTGAAGTGCGACATCAGCCGAAGCCGGACCCGGACTTTGGAATCCGGCCGACTGAAGGGCTGCCTGACGACAGGACAACCCAGTTGTTATGACTGCAGATGCATCCATGAAGGACATCCACACACACACACAAACACACCGATTACACTTTTCACAAGGTTAACTAAAAAAAAGGGAGATTAGTTCTTTTTTAGATCCCTAAAAAAAAAAAACACATACACTCCACTAAGGGGATGGAAGGGCCTGAAGGCCTGAGGACTGAACTAATATGTTCTTGTGGAAAAAAGGGTGGATAAACAGGGAGGAAAGGGTCAAAATCCACTAAGTTGAGGGAAATAACTATAAAAAACTAAATTAAGGGGGTTTAAATACACTATAGATTAATCTATAATAACTGACCTGAAGCCGGTAGAAACCATACACCTCGATCGCTGTAGCGGCAAACGAGATCTGGGGTAATACCGCCTAGCATTGTGGGATACAAGGGGAGCCTCGAGCCGGTGGAACCAACTCTCGAGCTTTTAGAGTGGCCGAGTCTGAGCAGAGGTCGGCTCCGAACCCATCCAGCAAGAATGAAGGCGAGATGGACAACTTAACATCACCGCTTTAGGGAACAGTCTTCCACTCCACAAAGCAAAGTGGCTTCTCTTACTCTACTGTATGTAATTTGGATGGCTGGATTAGTAACCACAAATTGACTCCTAGTTTACCTATTCTTCATAGATACGGGAAACATGTAAATGTCCCAATATATCCTTGTTCAGTTTATCTCTGGGTTGGTTGTATGCATAATACAAGGGCTAAAAACTATTACAGGAATGTAAGGCTAAGCTTCTTAAGATTCTCACAACTCAAACTAGTAAAGTACCTCTGAACTTATGAAAAGTATGACTAAAGTATACCTGTAGTTGTGAGGAGGCTAAGAATGCAGGTGGTACCAGCCCTGATGTACAGGAGTTCAGGTTCATAAAGACAGGTTCAATATCACAATGCCATGCATGGAAGTTAATAATAGTGCTGATAAACTGGAAGTTCCAAAAATGTTATTCATCTGAGCAAAAAGTAACTAGCTGTTCAATGTATGTCATGAGTGGAAATGAAGACTTGGTATAAGTATGTTTGAAATTAGACAATGTTTGCAGCAAATGTAAGTGTCGCAATGCTTTTCCCTCATCATTCCTTGCATATATTTTAACAAAAGGCTTTGCAAACTTTTTAAGCCTCTAGACAAAATTATTGCATTAGGGATAGTGTGGGATATTTCCACAGACTTTAGTGGATGCTTCCTTCTGCACGTGCAGTTGTGCATCCATTAAAGTTTATGGACATGTACTCATGCCATCCCCATGCTGACGTCATCAAAGGCAAAGATCACCAATTACACTTACGGACATGACCGTACGTAACATACAGCTTTATAACCAAATTTAACAAAATAAATACAGAGGTTACACTTACAGACATGAGTGTATGTAGCACGCAGTTTTATAACCGATTTTAACAAAATAAATGCAGATGTTTCACTTACAGACATGACTGCAGTTAACATACAACTTTATAATGGATTTTAACAGAACAAATAAATATGGAGACAATTAATATTAACTGATAGGGTTAAAAATGTTTTGCAACAGCATTTGTACCACATGCTGTGCTGCAAAAATGGTAAGCAATAAAACATCAGAAAAAACACTTCAAACGTGGAAAGCCATGTTGTCTCAGTCTAGGACTACAGCAATACAAGTCTACAACAGTAGACCAACTGGGCCAGGTTCAAACACAGAGATCCAAATCATCTAGCACAATAGAAAAAAATCTACCTTCACCACATTGTTAGCCTACGTTGCCACTCTGACTTTTGTACAAATCCTCAGCTTACACTGAATAGTAGCCAGAGTGGGACCAGCTACTCCCTTCCCTACAGGGAGGGTAAGAGAGTCCTTGCTGTTTAATCCCACCCCCATCCAGTCACCATCTCCAATATGCAAACAAGCCACTAATCAAACTTGGGAATTTACCCTTCTATTCCAATGCAGCTGGCATATAAAAATGTGCCCTCATTTTCTTTATTTGAGCTGTTTGTTTTAAAATAACTGGGCACACTGACAAATTTACTTGACATGTAATTTGTTTCTTGCAGTTTCCAAAGTTTTAATAATAGTACTGATTATTATGTTTTTTTTATTTATTTTTTTAAATCCACCATAGCAAGACAGTAAATTAGCTTTCAGTGACTGACTTTGTTTCACATTTAAGACAGTTAATACTTTTCCACAGAAATGTCGGATTATTTGAAGTATGCAGATAAACAGCAGTATATTATTTTCTCTGAGGGCCTTAAATGTACTTTTACCGATTTTATTACTAGTCCCCAGCAGGATCACATCAGACTATGTGTGCTTCCAAGAGGCACATCACTAACCCTTTTTCAGGGAAGGGTGAGTAGGCATTGACTCATTCTTTTTTCTCTACCTTTCTTTCCAGTTCCTGCACTGTTCAGTCTGTTAAGTGAACCAATGCTAGTAGTAGCTGTGAAAATAAAACCTGCAAAGTAGAAACTCAAGGGCAAAAAAGCCTAAATTTGCACACCTTTAGTGAGCAGACTCTTTAAGGGCTCTAGTCTCCTAAAATGTACTGCAAAAAAAAAAAAAAAAAAAAAAAAACAGGGGACACCAATCCAGACCATAAAATATGTAGCAATAGGTCTTTAAATACTGGTGAGATAGTCAGAGTGATTTGTGACATTGCGGTACACAGGTGTACCACATAACTCAGCTGCACTATAAATATATATTACAAGATGACATCATTATTTTCCAAACTGTCATCACAATATAGATCTAAACAGTTTTACTTTGTGTTTAACCAGGGTGCAGCACTGTTCCAAACTGACCTTTACCAGATTCATCTTGTGAGCACTATCAGGAAAGTGAAGTCGTACATTAGTCAAATGGAGACTGATGGAATCCAGTCCTACACATCAAAAGGAGTTAACTGGCTTAACCTCAAAGACGAGTCTGAAAAGGGTCCAATGTAATCACTGCTCGAGCAAGACTGATAAATACAAAACAACTTAAGTAATAAATATACACTTTATGGAATTTGGAGTACATCTTCCGCTTTTGTGTACCATTCATTAAACTCAATATCAGCCAAAACTGAAGTCATATATTTTCTCAAGCAAAAACCTGTATCTCCTCTCAAGAAACTGTTTAAAACTACAGAAGTATATTTCAAGATGGAAATTGATGAATGTGACATGGCTACACCTTCTTGGAATGCTTATGCTTCAAGAAGCAAACTTGGCTGAAAACTGGACAGTTAGGATACAGAACTGTTATTTATTTTTCACTGCAAGCGGATTAACTGAAAATCTAAAAATCCAGTGTGCTGTATTTCTACATGCTGCTGAGGAAGAAGTCAAAATGGAAGGAACACAAACATTAGAATATGCACTAATGTACCACTGTCTTCACAGATGAATTAATACCACTCTGAACAATAAAGAAGCTAGGAGGAGAAAAGAAAAAAAAAAAAAAAAAAAAAAAAACAGTGGGCGAGGAAGTAAGGTGGGAATGAAGGCATCAAAGTTGCCAAGATGGCTATTAAAATGAGGAATTGTACTAGTGAAGAACAGCACTAGTGCAGTTTAAGTAACACATGCTGTTAGAAATGATGATTAGTGAAGAACAGCACTAGTGCAGTTTAAGTAACGCATGCTGTTAGAAATGATGATTAGTGAAGAACAGCACTAGTGTAGTTTGAGTAATGCATGCTGTTAGAAATGATGATTAGTGAAGAACAGTACTAGAGCAGTTTAAGAGACGTACAATGGAAGAAATGGTGATTAGTGAAGAACAGTGCTACTGCAGTTTAAATGAAGTATGATGTTAGAAATGGTGATCAATACAGAACAGTACTAGTGTAGTTTCATGTTTGGAGGCACAGGCATTTAGCTTCAGTAAGTATTTTTTTTTTTGAGCGGAGGTGTAAATTCTGCACAGGAAGGGAGTTTTTAGATAAACCAATAGAGAATTCCAGAGTCTGGGAGCTAGTATGAAGGCGGCATCGATTGGTATGGTGTAGTTTATATTTTGAGTCAAGTGTGAGGCTTTGTGAGCCCCGAGATGTCCTTTTTGCCCCTGTTCCTCAATCTGCATAGCCCTTGAGGACCTACATCTAATAATGTAATGGTGCTTTTTACCTCAGTAATATCTAACAGGTCATAGAAGCTTGAAGAGTCCCATACAGTTTTTAACACCTTTACTGAATTATCACTTATGACATAGACATGTTTGTGCTCAATATTTAATATTGTGGTTACACTCCTTGGTCCTAAGCATACCTGAAAATATATATGGCAAAATTTCTATAATTTTATATGAACTGATGGTGTTTAGTCAGAAAAAAAGTAGGTTACAGCATTTTAGCTCAAGGTTACTACAACCATTTCTGAATATATTAACAGGAGAGTTTTGATTATTAGCAATTTTTGAAAAGGTGTGTTTTGTTATAACTTTTAAGGAGTCTATTTTTATATTGAAATATAATACTTTAGTACCTTATGGTCTTAATTGTGAGATAAACTGTAAATATCTGATTTAATTGTTTAATTGATTAATTATACTAATAGCTGGTTTGCTTTTTATATAAGGAATATGTTTGGCTGTGTTTGTTACTTCTTGAAGGCTGTTGAGCAGAGGCACTAAAGTGAAGTGTAACTAATAAATAGTTTTGGGTCAGTAGCCGGCCTTAGGCATAGGCCAACTAGGCAGCCGCCTAGGATGCTGTTATAGCTGGGGTGTTTTTCCAGTATTTATTTGGTGTAGGTAGACCAAGATGGGGGCACCAGGTGGTGTGGTAGGGGGTGCTGTGGAGCCCTTTTGCCTAGGGCACCAGCTGACCTAAGGCCACTCCTAGTTGATTTATTTCTATATACCCAAATATAGCCAATTCTGCTCTCTTTATTGCTAGAAGGTCCCTCCATACTTTTTTTTGGCTTGACCACATTTACCTCGCCTATAACACCTGTATTACGCTTTGCATATTTCTCATCTCAATTCTTTTTAAACCTTCTTCTGAATAACTGCATATTTTTTATGGATCTATGGTTAATTGTTGAGGACAATATCCATCAAACAGCTTTTAAGCAAAGACTAAACATCGAACATGGTTTTTGTCATATAGGCTGATTGTCGTAAATCCATTCATGGAATACTCATAGTTGGTCATCTTCAGTACAGGATAGCAAAGTTGGTCATCTTCAGTACAGGATAGCAAACTTGCTCTTTCTCCACCATAGTGCAATCTCGGAGTTGGTATATATAAATTAGCGGGTGTGTCGGGGGGGCCCTGTCCAGCACATAACGAATGTCAGGTGTTAATCTTCCTGTTCTCCTACTTCTTTGTAGATGACCAACTAGGAGTATTTGATGAATGGGTTTATGATGATGAGCCTATACAACAAAATGCATGTTTGACAGTTAGTATTCGCTTAAAAGCTGTTTGATGGATATTGTCTTCAACGATTAACCATAGACCCATTTTTTGCATCTATGTTATGTTACATCACTATACAACTTAATTATACCTTCAATTTTTACCTTTCTGCTATTATGTATGTAACCCAGGCTGAGCATGCAAATGATCAGATTTGTTCAGTGCTATACCCCAGTAAACATGATTAAATAAACCATGTTAGTTTTACATATTGCACATTGAACCCACCTGAAAAACTGACTATAGGAATCTGACAGTTTAATGTCTTACAGCACTAGCATAGCTAGGGTGGGGTGAGAGGGCAGCTGTCCACTTCACAAAGTGTTATGGCGGTGTGATCCTGATCTCTCTCTCTTTAACACAGTGCCGGCTTTTAAAAGTCAGTATTGCATTTGTGATCAAACATGAGCACTGCAACACTCCATGTGTTGTCTAAACTGTCTAAAACCTGAGCTCTGTAGCACTCCTTGCAGGCATGGTAAAAAGTGTAGTGACTGTTTGCTACATTTGTAGCAAGTAGCTTGCTATAGTTTAAAAGAAGAAATGGGACCTGATTGGCTGGGACAGGAGGAAGTACATTGTGCATCAGACCACCTGGTTGTTATAACAGTAGAAGGAATGCCTGTTTTTTTTTTTTTTTTACTGGTGTTCAAATATTCTATCCCCAAGTCTACGTTCAGTCTTCCCAACATAAAATCCCAGGCACTTCTAACAAAGTGCTACATAATGATGCCCATAGTGTTAGAATTAAATTTGTTCCTTGCTTTGAGAAAAATACCACTGATGTCAAAATATTCACCAACACATATAAAACAAACAAAGGGAACAATGCCCACATTTGCCCATAATCATATGTTTGTCATCTCTATTCATCTGCTTTGAAATTAGGTCATTTCTTATATATGAAGGTTGGTTTATCCCCCAATTTATTCAAAACTAGCTGGTCATCTTTTAGTATAGCCCAGTTCTTTGTTATAATGTCCTTAACTAAGAGGCTGATGCTGTTAAAAGTAGTAATAAAGGACACAGAAGAATTTGGTGCATTATTCTGTGCCATAAAGGAAGCCTGAACTGTATGTGAAGGTATTGTACAATTGTGGTTTGTGAAAATGAGGGTAAAATAATTATTCAATCTTTTCTGGACTACTTCATTTCAGATATTCTCAATAAACTCCCTTGGGAGGCATCTCCTAATAAACACCCTACATAATAAATAACATTCCATAACAAATTCATCCAATACAGTTATCAAACGTGCTGCCCTGACTAGTTGACCTTTTACCACAGATTTTTTCTAGGGAAGTGTAAACTATTGAAATGAAGAAACATGTTCGAACATGTTGATTTATGATAAATCTTGGATATACATCTCTTGTAGGTAGGATCTTTTATAAGTAAGATATCCAAATAATGTATACTACTCTCCCCAGTTTCATAAGAGAAACTTAAAAATGGGGTAGTGTTGTTAAGGTAATCCACAAATTCCATGATACTTTCCATGTCTTTTCTCCACACGATAAAGATATCATTTAGGTACCTTGAATATAAAACACAAGCTCTAAATCATTCATTAAATAAAAACTTGTGTTCCCATTCTAACATGACAACATTGATAAACTAACCCCCACAGGGAGCCTACATGGCTACTCCTTTTTCCTGGAGATAAAATTTGTTCTTGAACAAAATAAAATAATTTTTTAGAACAACTTCCAATATCTCCTCATATAAATTAATATCATCTTGTTTCAACCCTTTCTTAAAATGAAATTCAGTAAACCACACGCTGCCAGTATCATGTGGTATCACAGAACACAAGTCTTTAACATCAATGATTAAAAAATAAAAGATTCATCAAATACTTAATTGTTACACTGTTTAAAAACATCCCAAGAATCAATACATAAATGGTGTCTATCATGTAAATTATTTTTCAGTTTAAAATCCAAAAACTTTGCAAAAGGGGCAGTAACTGAATTCCTGGCATCAACAACAAGGTGCATGGGTGGATTTTTTTATGTCCTTTTGAATTTTGGAAAGACTAAAGATAGTAGGAATGGTAGGGTTCTCTATGGTTAAAAACTTAAACTCGTCCAGGGGAAACGCACTGCTCCAAAAGCGTGTTGGTAAGTTGTAAATGTATTTTCCTATAAGCAGTGTTAAGTTCATTCCTAGGCACTTGTTGATAGGTGTCTGAAAACAAAATACAATAAGTCCGATCAATGTAGTCATTATAATCCATAGCAAACAGCTCCACCCAGCCCCCCTTATCTGGCTATATTAATCTAACATTCAATGTTCACGTAAATTGGATTCTTCCCAAGCCAAGTTATATTCAATATGAGAATGCTTGTGGCTTAAAGAGCGTATAAGGTCTAATTCACAAACCTTCTCAAAAGTCACCAGGACCAGATGTAATGGAGGGCTCCAGAAGCTATTAACAAGCAATTGATTCGGTAAATGAATTGCCTCAGAAGACCTGCTAAAATGCATGGATAGGTTAATCTTCCTGACAAACAATTCCAGGTCCATTAAGACACTCCCGATAAGAGTTTTCCTTGTCGGAACAAAAGTTAATCCTCTTATGAACAGTTCAGCAACAGCTTCAAGTGGTTGTGAACTGCAATTATAAATGGTGAAATCCACAAACGGGTTAGTAATCAAAAAGCAGGTAGGGGTTATCAGCATCCAGAATAAGCGAGGTTATCTCTGCCCCCAATTTATCTTCTGATATTGCTGTTGGTGCCAATCTAATTGACGGTATTGATGAAGACTGTGGGAATTCTGACTTCACTGGTTCTGTTGAGAGGGCAGATCCCATTCCTGATTGCCCCATTGGTTCCTTGAATTTTGGTTCTGTTGCTTTATCCTTTCTAAATCGGCAAAGCTGTGGAAAATCTGACTGTGGGAAGTGTAACCAGTATTGTTGTTGATAGGCTGGGTCAAGACAGGTTCTGGCTGGTCACTGGTTGACAGCTGAACTGGTAAATGATTGAACTTAGTGCACCATTCTTGTCAAATAAGTGGATTGGGGTAAGCAGAATTTCATGCATAATCATTAATGTCCCTCTCAAGTTTTTTTTATTTTTCTGTCCCTCATCTTACAAATGGTCTTATCAATTTTAGAAAAAAAAATATGTGAATACTCAATCTTACATTGTTTAAATAAAAGGTCTGATGTGAGGGTGTTGAGCACACAATTTCATCAGTAAGATCCTTGATCATTTTATTATTATGCCTGACAATTATGCCCATGTATTCACAACCCTGTTTTATCAAATCAGCAATTCTCTATACAGTGCTGAATTACCAGTTTGGTACTTCCACAACCTCAAACCTTTTGGGACTTTATTAGCAGAAATGCATTCAATAAGGTACACATTCTCTAACTGCACTTTACATAACTTACTTAATTTGTACTCAAAAGCTTCCAACTGTTCATTAAAGGTAGTGGTCATGACAATTGTGTTTTTAGAATTAAATTCCAATTTATGTCAGAGCCAATCATGAAGGCTAGCAATATGTTGAGTCAAATGCAAAGAAGCATGCAGCATTCCTGAAATGGTATTGTTACCATGTAGTTGTGTATTAGGTTGACAAAATGTCCGGACTGGTTTCCATTTGTCCTGGAGGAATAAAACCGACATTAAGGCTCAACGGATGTCGGATACTAGTAGAAATATCATCCAGGCATTGGGACAATTGCCGTACCAGCATCGTAAGATTGCCGACAGAAGTTGTCAGGTCGGCAAAAGTAGTATCAACAGGAAAAGTATTCGAATGGCTGCTCACTCCAGTGTCCATAAGTCCAAAAAATGAATAAACTAGTGAAAAATTAAAAATGAACTGCAATTAAAAAAATCAAAGAGCAATCACTTCAGCCATGGCAAACCATTCATTACAAGCAGGTAAAGCCAGGGTAGTTAAATAAGCACTTTTGTCTCCAAGGTAAACTACCTGAAACTTCTTCAGATCTAACCAACATAAAATCAATTCCTTAAATACAATAAGACACATGATCATTTTAATCATCAATTTATAGAGGTAAATAAATCATAATTAGTCCCTAAAGGGAACAAACCCTAAAATTTAAAACCCACCTACTACTAAAATATTGAATGCACTTCTAAAAATTTTAAGTATACACAAACAAATACAATAATAGAAAAAGATTACCTAAGTTGAGATTTTAATTTTAGAAGGCATCCCATGGAGGACACATCATTAAAGTCTGGCCAGTTGACTGCATTTAATTGCAAAATCCAAAATAATTCCCATTTCTCAATATATAGTGCCCAAAGTCCACCCCAATGTTACGTGGCCCCTTTTCAATAATAAAATGGCATTCTAGGATTACCATGCTCAATAAGAATTTGTTATATGACATAAGGACTACACGAGTTTCATGACATAGCACTCAAAAGTGTTACTCTACATTACAATGAGGAATTTGCGTTGCTGGTAACAGGGAATTCTTGCAGGTTTTTTGGGTGGATATTCATTAACAATCTCATCTTGGGTGTCAGACAAATCTACATTATACTCCTGTAGATAAATGTGTTTTACTCACTATTTCTATTACTCTTACTGCATCAAATAATGTCTGGGGATTGCACTTAACGTGCAGGCTGCATTACTGTAATCAGATTAACATTCTGCGGTGTCTTGCAGGTATTTTACTTACATATTTTTAAATATGATTTGTACTAGCTTATATGCTAATTCCACAATGAAATGATGCTTTGCTATAAATTACATAGTTGTGAAAAGTATCAGTAATAAACTACAACTAAAACATTTTTAATTTGAATACAGTGTTCTTGAGAACCTGTAAATCCCTGACTCATATGCATCTAGTATACCTTCCAGCACAAGGACATAGCCAAGCCCTTTATAGTTTGCATTCCCCTCCAGCGTAGGTTGAGATAAAAAGTCATACAAATATGAATACAATAATGACCAGATGTTTCAAACAACCCAAAGCTGTTTTCCTGTTCTCTGAATCAAAGCCATCCCACAATACTCTTCCTTGTCACCTTTGATAAGTTCAGAATAATAATTTAAAAAGATACTAGAAACGCATTAAAAATGTTATGATTTTTTAACATGCTGAGGATACCTTCATTTTATAAACAATCTAGTTTATGTCTCTTTTACACCGACACTAAATCTGTTTATGAATGATTGTGAAAATGACCTTTTCAAATATTTTGAAGGAAGAAGTACACATGGTTATTATAATCTTACGTCCACGCAAAGGACAGCCCTACATGGTCTCATGGATAGAAAAGATATTACCATTAAGATGGCGGACAAGGGGGGAGCCATCGTAGTGTTAGATACGCACTGGTATGAGAATAAACTGAAAGCAATGTTAACGTCTAATGGTGAATATGAATCTATCAATCCACTACAAATCAGAATGATTCTAGACAATGTGCATAGTCAGCTTTACCATCTGTTAGAAAGGGGCTTGATAGAACAAGAAGTCCATGAGTTCCTAAAGATAGACAAACCAGTGACGCCCATATTTAAGGCCCTGCCTAAGATACACAAGTCCCTGACAGACCCACCACTCAGACCCATTGTCTCGGGGAGAGGGTGGGTCACGGAAAATATTTCCATATGGTTGGAATTTACGTTAAAACCATACCTAGACAAGTTGGATAATATATTGAGGGACACAGGGCAATTCTTGGGGCTTTTAGCCGCAGTCACCAAACGGAATGGTAATAGGTTTCTGATGGCCACATTGGATGTCAACAGTTTGTTTACTGTTATAGAACATCAGTATGGGATTGCAGCAGTGGGAGAAGTTATTAGCAGATTGGGGGCGACTGAACACAAGCGACAAACAGTGCAGGAATTATTATCTTTGGTCTTGCACAATAATGTCTTTATAGGACCTGGTTCTATATATAGACAGGCACAGGGGGTAGCCATGGGCACCCCCTGTGCCAATACCTATGCTAATTTGGTTTTATCCAAATGGGAAACTGAGGTCATTCTCAATAATCAAGAATGGGATAAATATGTAGCCCTGTATGTCAGATTTGTGGATGATGTTTTTATTTTGTGGGATGGGGATCCATCCACTTTTGAGAGGTTCATGGCTTTTTTGCATACCACCACTACTTTTTTGACGTTTAGTTCAAAGGTTTCGTTTACCCAGATTGATTTTCTGGATGTCTGTGGCTTCATGGCTTCACCTCCAAATTACACAGAAAACAATGTTGGCGCAATACACTGTTATCTTATGACAGTATGCACCCTAGATATATCTTTCCTAATATTGTTAAGAGCCAAGTGGGTAGGATATCTAGGGTGTGTTCAGAAGATGTGTTGTGAGGGAGAACTATCCAAATTGAGTAAACATTTTACAGAAAGGGGTTATAGGAGGGATATGGTTAGTAAAGTAGTAAGTAATAATACAAGATATAGACAGACACATAATAGACCATGGATGAAGAGATCTGATAGAAGGACAGACACTGCCACTCATAGCTATAAGAATGATGAATCCACACTTCTTTTCACATATGGTAGCAATATCAAGGACATATGTAGGATAGTCCAAAATAATTGGAACATATTAACGAGTGACATTGGCCTTAAAGATGTAGTAGCTGAACGTCCCATGTTCCGTTATAGAAGGAACAACAATCTCAAGGATTTGTTATGTAAAGAGGTACATTTAGATAGGAAACATACTTCGGAGTTCAATACAGGTACACACCCCTGTGGTAACTGTAAAAGACTTGCAAGTATATCAACAGTGATACTGAATATCGACATCCTGAAATGAGACAAACATTTTCTTTTAAAGGGAGAGCAACCTGTAGAACTAAACATCTAGTGTATATGGCCAATTGTGAACAATGTGAATGTTTTTATGTGGGAATGACAAATAATATGTTGAAAGTTCGTATTTTACAGCATATCAGTAACATCAGAACAGGACAGGAGAGTAATGCCTTATATAGACATGTTAACCAGTACCCCACACACACATTTAAGTTTAGATGCATTGTAAACATTACAGTTAGTGACAGGGGGGGGGACATTCAGCATAGAACAGCATTAGCTGAATCGAAATGGATTGTGGATCTTAGAGCACACAGACCACCTGGGCTTAATGAGGTCTTACCCATTAAACCAGTGCTGCAAAAAAGGCGGGTTTTTAAGAGTAGATGATTGGATGAATCATATTTTAAAAATTGTTGTTTTAGTGATGCATGTATTATGTCTGATGAAGGATTTGTTCCGAAAGCGCTTACTTTTTATTAAAGAAGATTTTGAACAGATTCAGCGGTGACCTGCACTTTGTTTTTCTTCACTTGTTTGGACTAGTATTACAGGTCTTCAGCATAACTCATTATATTTTTGGTACTAGTTTATGTCTCTATGATAGCAAAACATGGGCCATATACCTGGATGAAACAAAGATTTGGCAATTGCTTCTTTTCAGTTTTAAAATGTTCCTGCCTCAGCTCACTTACGAGTTACTAAGGTATTGATTTTCCAGTTTAATGTACCCCAGACTAAACTGTAATCAGTAAATCTTACAAATAACATACATTAGTAATGGTCTCCAAAAGGCTTTTGTCCAGAGGGGTTCAAAGCAGTAACTGGTTGTAATCGATAAACCACCCTGGTAATCAAACGTAAAATAAAATTAAACAAATAACACTGAATATCTCTCAAGATGTGCAGCTTTTAGTGCAAACATCAATGACAGTTTTCTTCAGCGACATTCAAGGTTTCACTTGACACCATGCAACAATTTAAGTCACTTTTTTTTTTGGAGTATTAATTAAATATGGAATTATTGCTTACTTTCATGCATTCACAACAGTTTCCTCCGATTTTTGCACATGGGGTTGTCGTGTCACATCAGAAGTGGCAATCACCTGCAGGATTACTAACAAACTAGCAATATCTCCAGTACAGTGTGAAATAAATGGACATTGACACATTTTCTTCCCTCCCACCATAGTCTTCAATATCATACAGGTCTCACTGAAAATATGAACACAATATGAAAATAAGAATAATAACTTTAGAACAGTAATTCATTTCTCTACTGCAGGGTAATGTACATTAAAACTCAGTGTAATTTTGTTAACAAGTCCTTACCCTTTCTAATGTTGCCTATTATTAGCCTGTAAGGTCTAGGTGCCATAAGAAGATATGGATATGAACTGGAAGCATACAAAAAGTGCTACAGGCAGAATGAGCTAACCTGTCATGTACACTCCTAAAATCATGTTATCTACTTACTGAAGAGGCTCATTATTCATGACTTCAAAGCTTCCATAACCCAACACTTGCTCAGTTCTAGCTCCAAGTGGAATAGAAAGCATGGAATACAGGTATTGCCTCAGGAGGAAATCGTACTATTGTATTTTTAATCTGGAATGCCACTAGAAATTAATATCAGTAAATGAGGCATCATTATGTAAGCCGAGGTGGTGCAGCGGTTGCGTTGTCACCTCACAACAAGAGGTTCTCCCATTCAATTCTCGGCTGGGGCGCCTTCTGTGTGGAGTCTGCATGTCCTCCCCGTGGTAGAGTGGCGTTTGAAAGACATGTGTAAATGGGCGTGCCTTCATTGAAGGTTGGGCGTCGAGCTGGTACCTCGGCACTGTAAAAATCTAATGCCTATCATTAGCAGACTGGATTTCCGCTGTGGTGACCCCTAACTGGGAAAAGCCGAAAGAACAAAAAAGAGGCATCATTACATGTCGCACAAAGACAAATTATGACTACAGAACAAATGATCAAATAATTAAAAATTTACCCATCACATTATTAAAAATACAGAGGCAATAGTAAACACCATACCTCTCAAACTCTTAAAGCAAAAAATCTGGAGAAAGCCATATACAAAAGTGGGACAGAGACCCAAAAATAGGCACAATTTTTAAATACTACTGTTAAAAACTAAGTTGATAGAACAGGTTTTGCATTGGCATTAATTTTCTGAGGGGTAAGCTGTCTGAAGCTAAACTATCCATTATTATTTTCTAACTTTAGTCTTTAATGATTTGCCACTAATTTGCAAGAAAACCCCAATTTTATTAAAAACAGGCCAAAAATCTGGACATTCTGGGAAAATCTGTACAGTTGAGAGGTGTGGAAACATAATTTTGATCAAGTTGCTAACTGTCAGGAAAGCATACACCCTTTACATGTAGATGGGCTACTGAAGTTCTATTTACTTCAGATAGATGAATGCACCATTTTCTTTGTCACGAATTGACCCATTATTGAACACAATATACTGCATTCTGAAGCATTCAAAGAAGCCACCACAACAAAACTGAGAAAGTACTATTCCTTATTAGAAAAGTCAAAGGGATGGATAAGAGCTATTCAGACAAGTTTTCGGAAATATAATATTCTACGTCTTCTAAGTGACCCCTCCCTTTCTATAAAGGCAATGTCTGATCCAGTTATGTATATGAAAGATTGTGCATGAACACACCACTGGTGACACAACCACTGTAACAGGACACCTAGCAATAAAAATATCAGTAATGCAAAAATAAATATTTCACATAACACCTTCCAAAAAACTGGAAAAAAACTCCCCTTATCAGAACTCAGCCATCAACTTCTTTCATAAATAATGATGATACATATCTCTCACACACACACACACACACACACACACACACACACACACACACACACACACACACACACACACACACACACGGGACCAACATGGGACTATGACAATCAAGCTTTAAACTATAAACCTCAGTACTTTTATTACAGTTGATTCTGACTGCAAGCACTTTACTGAATCCTGTGCCTTATATTTCTGCACATACAGTCAGCAGAATATCCGAAATTTTTTGTTGCCTTTGACCAACTAGTCAACATGATTTTTTATTAAAATATATTCATTTTTGTACTGAAATAAAAGTATTCTAATGCCAGAAGTATAATTTTACTACAAGTATACTGGACAAAATGCATTCCTACTTACTCATTCATGTTAGGGACCTCTGTGCATTATGCATTACTAATCTCTGCCTGTTAAACACTTTCAGAATCCCCACTCTGACTAGCATACAGCTGCTAGTACTGTTTGATATACAAAACTTATTCAGAATCTGTACAATATGATTTCTTTTGATCACAACAAGCTCTTCACAATCATCATCACCCCCCCCCCCCAAAATTAGTTTTTTTCAATTTAAATAGAACTGACAACATGAAATAACTTGTACTGCTTGCATCTGTATACAGAGTCAAACCAAACCTGATCCATTGACTTTAATCCATCTCCAGAATAGAACAAACATAAGCAAGGATACCTGTATAGTTTGCAGGTAATAGTCAAGAGGTAAAAATACAGACTCAGACACATAAAAAATTCAGCTTTTGCACCCAGCTAAATATTAGAGACATGCTTCTAACAAGGTTTCCTTTTTATCTATTAGATTTCATTATGGCTAGCAACCTGAACTGCATTCATGTCATTACCTCTGTAGGTCTAGTACTAATATTGTCTAACAAATTCACTGTATTCACTGCATGCAACTTTCTAGAGCATTTGCATCTTGCTGCAGTACTTTAGCTTTCTGCAACACTGTATCACGTATTTTATACAGTGGAGTGGCCACAAATTCCAAAGTCTACACACTTAAGATTGCAAGTCATGTCACAATGCTTTCATTAACTGTGGTTTATAAATGCCAATTTTTTGCTCAGCCTGCTTGTCCAGTGGTAGCAGGTATTTTCCAATTTAATGGATTGTTAGTATTAAGATATTTAAACTTCATCCTGTTCAGTTTCTTACGGGCATCATTTTACATGCTTCTACTTCTTCAACCATATTTTTGAGTTGAATGTTCATTTGATCTGTCCACTTTTTTCATTAAAAGTCAATCACTGGTTTGATAGTGATCAGTGACAGCATTGTGTGCAGCATCACAAACTGAGTCACTTAAGTTTTCAATATCACAACTATGTGCTCAGTGTTTACAATCAAACTCATGTACTGATTCTGAGACCCCACAAAGAACAAATGCCTACTTCTGATTGTAGACAAGTTATTTTGATCCAAAAACGGAATAGTCAAGATAACATTTTGTTGGGCCAGTTGCACAGAAACAAAAATTGTAACAGAGTAATAAGAACTTTGTTTAATGACAGATAATGTCAAGATCATTTTGCTAAACCATTTTTAGGATGTTACACTATTCTGAATAAACACACATGAGATCCAGCATTCAAACTATTTCAGAGCCGAACCAAAGTTCAGCCTCTGGTATCAAACAGAGCAAAAAACAGCTTGTGACATTACACTGCAACTGTATCACAAATCATTTAGTCCAGATTTTCAAGGATAACCAAATAAAAAAAAGAGGCATTCCCAAAGAGATGTCTAAGATCACCTGAGCTTACTACAGACTGGTACTTTCACGCAATACATCTCCCATTACAATTTGGTCCTAAAAAGATACTAGCTAGTAATTTAGCTTCCCATATTCCTGTCCCTCTTCGATAAGAGGGCTCGTGTTTGTAAGCATTTCACTTGAAACTGCACCACACTGACAAAGAAACTATGTTAAACTTTAAACAAACCTTTCTTGGTATTGTAGGTATGAAATAGACTGGGGTAATTTTTTAATTTTTAACTACATTTTGTAGGGCTATGGAAAATCCCCGAGGTATTTTGGGGTGGCAGTGTGCTGTGTGTTAAGTGTTTAGCCCAGTGATTGGTACTTTCTTTGCACAGAAACTTCTTGTTCTTCTTAAATAAGAATATCCATGTTTGCGAATGTTCTGCGAGCCAAGCTGTTAATGTTGGAGTGTGGTAAATAAAGTTAACAAATAGGGTTGAGCATGGAATCACTGAATGACTATGTGCTGGAAGACCTACTAATGCAGGCATTTTTAAGGCAGTGCTCTTGTAAAACTTTTTTTTTCAGCAAAAAAGTTCCATTAGGAGTATGCCGACTCTGTAATAAAGTTAAAGGGCTGTGGTGCTTGGTAAAAGTGATTTAAAAAGCATTGATAATGTGGGAAGAAACAGTACTCAAATTATGAAAAATTTAAGAGATCTACTACATTTTAATGTAAAATGAAGGAATCTTAACTAAGATTCTAAAGAAAAGCTTGCAGTTTTTTAGATGAAAAAAAGGGAAGTCAGAAAGGTCATCTCTGCAACAAAATGGACAGGTCCTTTGGAATAGTAAAATACTTGTAATACTAGAAGCATTAAAAAGGGAAACAAGGCTGAAGTTGAATTTTGCATAAAAAATCATAAATTTCAAAATTAGAGCAATAACAGACTTTTGGGATACTGAATATCTACAGTTCCTGTTTTCACTAGGATACTTACTAGATCAAATGAAAATGGAAGAGGAGAACTATTATTAGTACATAACAGCATGGACAATACTAACGAATAAAGATCACACTGAGGAAATCAGGAGTGTGACTATAAAAAAGCTAAAGCATGAAGTGATGGCAGATTACAGCTGGCACACAAAAAAGCTAAGATGAACCATTTGTAACATGCATAATTTTTAATTGCACTAGAGATTTACATGGACGGTTTTACAAAAATTATGCTTGGCAATTCTAACTACCCAAGTATAAAATGGAAGGATCCATTACCAAGTACCAATATGGAGCTGTGTTTTCTAAATCTGATACACGAATCAAGTTTAACTCATAAGGTTAAATTACCAAAAAAGGGCAAAATATACTAGATTAGACTTTAGAGAACAGTGAAGGTCTGGTAAATAACAATGAAGTAACAGATCCATTTGAGACACTGGACCATGATGGTATATTTAACATAGTTTTGCCACTGTATGGAAAATGAAAGGAATAGGAAAGCAGGTATAACCTAAAATGTTTGAATTTAAAATGATTCCTGAATGAGTTCATAAATATTAATTGGAGTTGTATGTCTTCATGTAAGGTAGAGGAGTGTTGACAGTTCAATATTAAAAGTAACTGTGAGATGCACCATGGCAAGACGTGTACCAAATTAAAAAAGTATGAATACAGAAGGCTTTTGTGGTCTGGAAAATTATCAAAATTGCTTAAGAGGAAGAAGGGAAGGTTATATATCAAATACAGAAAACACAAATTATAATAAAAAAGTATCTAAACAGAGTTGCCAAAGAGTTAACTACTGCCATCAATAAGATACAGATCCCTTTACTTAATCATGCTACTCCTCAGCTTATCCTCTATTCTTTTTCTCCTACTGAGCCATATCTCATCCTGTCATGACCCATCTCTCCAGCTCTGTCCCAACCATCTATTCACACTTGCTACCTAAACTCTCCAAACATCACACCAAACATCTGGACTGTCCGAGATACTGGGTGAGCAGATTAGACTGACCGGGGAGATGATTTTTTTGAGTTATGCTAGAGAATCGGACTTACCTAGATATAGTAAAGCCTTGCCGAGTTTAATTATGGTGGCTGCCAAAAAAGCAATTGCTAGAAAATTGAAATCAAAGTCTAGACCAACTTTACTATTAGTAGTGAACATAGTAACAGAGATAAAACAACTGGAATTGGGATATTTAGAAAAGAGAAGGGGCAAACTACATAGAAAAAAATGGGAATTGTGGGAATAATATATGCAGAGCAGAAACAAGGTACAAGAGGAAGGATTTGAATAAGCCATACAATCCTTAGATGGATGGTTTATAAGTGATGTATAATGTTTGCAACTACAGTTGTTTCAATGGTGTCTGATGTAAACTGTTTCCAACTAAAGTGATACATTTATATAAATGAAAAACATACAAAATTATAAGATTATTAAATTTTCATATATGACAAAGGCACAGATGTTTGGAAAAAAACAAAAGTATTTAATGATGCCCCTCATCTTTACCCCAAATATAGACCGATTAACTCCAATCCAAGTCAAATCAAAATTAAGTGGAAAAATACTCTCAAAAAGGTGAACCCCCCCAAGAATCAGTAATACCCCAATATACTAAAATCTTCCTAGGAGGAGACATCTGCCATAATCCTGGTCCCACCTATCACAACAGTTCCTCCCCACACACTACTCTAACTCCAGCCCGAGCACTCTAGCTTTTGCCACCATAAATATTAGCAGCACAAGAAATAAGACTAATGAACTACAAGTCTGTATTACCCAAAACAGGCCTGATATTCTAGCTCTAACTGCAACATGGCTTAAACCCAGCATAAACAACTCTGAAATTATACTCCCTGGCTACATTTGTGATGACCATATAAAGAGGAAAGGTGGTGGAACTGCTTTAATATTCCCCCTACAACAAACCAATACAAAAAAAAATCAATTCAGCAAAGCTTATTACTTCCTGAAAAATCAACAAATACGTATTACAGTAGAGAGTCGATTATACTCCCTGGCTACATTTGTGATGACCATATAAAGAGGAAAGGTGGTGAACTGCTTTAATATTCCCCCTACAACAAACCAATACAAAAATTCGATTCAGCAAAGCTTATTACTTCCTGAAAAATCAACAAATACGTATTACAGTAGAGAGTCGATTATCTGAACTAATTGGGACCTACTGTAGTTCAGATAATCAAACTGTTCTATAATCAAATCTATGATAAAACCAGATAAAAAAATTATAAAAATCTTGTTTTTTTCTGCCTGCAGGGAATATACTTTTCAACCATTCAGTGATTCTAGTGGACAATAAAGAATATTTTGCACACACGAGTGGACTACAGTCTCATAAAACACAAACAAGTGAATACATATAACATTTACATATTCCGACTTTATTTTTTCCTACCCAAAAACTTTGAAATACTGCATTCAGATAATTAACCTTTTGGATAATTGACATTCAGATAAATCAACTCTGTACTGTATAAAAATTTACATCCTTCCTGGTGCCAATACAGCTGCAATGGAATATATCCTACTTTGGATATCCATAACAATTCCACAAGAAAAAAAAAACTACTACTAGGTGATGTCCATATCAACTGGTTGGACATAACATCTGACTCCCTTTCATCCAGCATAAACTTGTATGGTTTAACACAACTAATTAATAGCCTCACACAATATAGCAAGACATCAAACTCCTTATTAGACTTGATCTTAGCATCAGGCCCTAGTAAATTCACCACCACAGGTACAGTGTCAGACTTTCAGTGACCATCTCACAATTTAAATAACCAGACATCACACATCCACTTAAACAGCATGTTTATAACACAACTCACAACATGTCCATGTTTAACCCAGAAATATTCATTACTACCCTATAATCTATTAACCGAAACACTAAAAATCCTCCCCTTAGATGATGCTGTAAATGAATTCAATGCAACTTTCCCAAATATCCTAAATAGCTTTGTATCGCCTACAATGAATACACTAAAAACAAATGGTAATTTGTCTATCCAAAAAGAGTAGATTGCTAATGCAGGATAGAGTAAAAGATTGGAAAGAATGGCAAAAATATAAATCATAATATCTCAAAAACTTGAGAATGTTCTCCAAACACAAACAAATAAAGACAAAAACTAAACTACAACAACATTCATAATATTAGTAAACACAACCCCCCCAAAAAATTCTGGTCAGCCATGAAAGAAGGCTTACAATCTGGCAAAAAAACTCAACCCTAACCCCTCTCCCACTAAACTCAACTCTCAAAACTGCAATAGAATTCAACTCCTGTTTCATAGATAGTAGCGCATCCCGAACCAAGGATTTCCCAACATCTAATCCCAACCCTGCCCAAAAGCCAAATGGCACCACATCCACTTTCCAAGGATTTCCCAACATCTAATCCCAACCCTGCCCAAAAGCCAAATGGCACCACATCCACTTTCAAACATACGCCCACATCCAATACAGAACTACTCAAAACAAAAAACATGGTCTATTTCAACTAATGACCTTCCAAATAAGTATCTTAAAATAGTAGTCATACCATTGCCTACTTTGTCTAAATTCTTATAAAGAGGTCAATCCAGGAATCCCACATTCCCTCTCTTGGGGAAAAAAAAAAAAAAAAAAAAAAAAAAAAAACACGCACATTATTCATGTATAAAAATGAGAAAAAAGTCAACAGACTTCATTTAACTTCAGACCTATTGCAATTTTTACCCAGACACTCTCTAAAATACTTAAAAACTGAACTGAAAAACAATTGCTAAATAATTTAATGCAGGAAAAATTCCTATCTCCTAGCACAACATGGCTTCTGTCCCTCCCATTAACACTTCACTTCTAACCTTTATAGATATCGTCAATACAGCTAAAGATAATGGCAACCTAGTCTTCTCATTATTTCTAGACTTGTCTAAATCCTTCAACAAAGTTTATCACAGCAAACTTCTACTTCAAATGCAGTCAAAGTATCAGTCAATAAAATGACATTCCTGTCTCTTATCTCTCTGTACCCCCCAAGTCACCACTGGTGTATCACAGGGTTCTATCCTTGGTCCCCCTCCTTTTTAACATTCCCAACACCCTCCACACACCCACACAACAGGGCTCCTAACACAATATGTGGATAACTGCACACTCATATGCACATCCGACAACCTGGCACCTCTCCAGAAAATGGCTTTGTAACTCGCAACTCATGCTCAACCCCTTCCCCACAAAAAAAAACTTTTTCCTCCAAATCCCTCTCTCATGAAAAAACTAAAATTTAAAATCCTCTCTCCTAATAATACAACCATTTAAAGTCACTTATCATAGCAATTTATTACAGTTTATAGTGGACAATAATCTTAAATTTGACCTGCATATACAAAACTGCAAAAAAACCTCACCAAAAATAAATTTGACCTGCATATACAAAACTGCAAAAAAACCTCACCAAAAATTGGGGATGCTTTATAGAGCCAAACAGTCTCTCACTAATGCAACTAAAACTACACTTAGCACTACTTAATTCCTCCTCTTACTACTTTATGGCATTCCCATACTTACTAACCTGCAGTTATCACAATAAAGTGGCTAAATTTGCAGCAAATAACCCTTTCAGAACCCACCACTGTACAGCACTAAAAAGCCAAAACTGGTAAGAATTACCACATCAACTAAAAAATACACAGCTTCTTATCACCTAAATAAATTATCCAACATCCATTTGCTTGTCCAGCTCTAAATACCATTCTACACAACTGTGTTCCCACTAAGTCATTATGATGCACTGGCCAAAAAACTCTCCACAGACAAACCTATCAAATCTGCTGTGCATGATCTGTACTAATCCTATGTTGGTAACACCTAAAATCCCTTATCTGTTTCAAATCAGGTCAATACCTTCCATCCACGTTTTAAAACCATTAATAGAGAGTTCTACCCAAAATCTGGCTCATTTTTGCTCAACCCCCTGGATAAAAAATATCCCTAAATGAACCTATTCATACCTTACAGCTCCATACAAGAACATTGACAGGGTTGCCACCAAACTTAAGGAGCCTATAACAAGAAAAACAACCAGAGATCCTATCCTGTACAGGTTTTAGAGAAATTCCAATAATTTAATGAAAATTTGTATATAGCAGAGACATGTGGAAATTAAGAAAGAATACAAATAGAAATATTTATGGAAGACCTAATTATGACAAGGTTAGAGGCAAACAAGGCTCAACAACTAATAGTTAAGGAGGTGATGAGATAAAAATGGTGATATACAAATCAATATTCAGGAAAGTCTCCAGGAACAAATGGCATTCATGTGAAAGTTTGGAAACTGGGAGGGAAGAAACTGATAAAGATCTAGAAGATTTTGTTTAAAAGTATTTTAAAAGGAGGGGAAGCATCAACATCTTTGTGGTGGCTGTGTTACCTAAAGATGGCAAAGGCCTCTTAGACCAAACTTTACATAGACCCATTCCAATTTTAAATCAGGATTATAAAATGTTTACGTCTATACTAGCTAAAAGAATGGCAGAGGTGTTGTCAAAATGATAGACATGGATCAGTGTGGTTTTGTGGAGGGGAGGCAAACATTTGACAACATCAGTAGAATAATGATGATCCAGAGGGAAGCAGAATGTAAGAAAATACCACTGTTTTTGGTGGGTCTTGATGCAGAGAAAGCATTTCAACAGTGTAAGCTGAGATTTTATGGGCAGGGCACTGGAACCCTTTGCATTCCCTGACACAATAATGTTAGTATATATGGAGGATCAGAAGCAAGAACTCAAGTGGAAGGGCTTCTCTCAGATAAGCTGCGTTTGAACAGAAGAACCAGGCACAGGTGTCCTCTTTCAACTTTATTTGCTTATATTTAGAACAATTGGCAAAAAAAAAAAAAAAAAAAAAAAAAAAACATAAGGGACTAAGAAATACAAGGATTAACCCAGAAAAGGACATCTCACTGTCGTGGAACATTTTGACACAGTTTCAAAGTCTTTTTGGAATATAAAATAAATGAAGATAAAACAAAGACTATAGCCGTAAATTATGCACCTACACACAAATTGGTTCAACAATACCCATATTTATGGACACATGATAAAATTAAGTACTTAGGAGTATGGATTAGAAAGGCTTCTGTTACAGCAGCTGAGGATATGTGGGAAAAGACTAAAAAGATAATACAAAAAAGTAAGAAACTGGAAACTCTTATTTATAAATATGGCTAATAATACACAAGCAGTGAAAATGTTTTTAGTCATTTTAGTCTTGTACAGAGGTCAGGCATGCGGAGAAGTAGTTTTGGACAACACTTGACAAATAATTGAAGGAATTTATCTAGGACAGAAAGTGTCAAGTGGGACAAGTTGATCCTTCCAATAGAACAAGGTGGTTTAGGTATACCTGATTTAAAGGGATATTTTACAGCTACACAGTTAGACTCCTATATATCATGGGCAGAAAGCTAGAATTCAAAGTTGAAAGAGATGGTGATGAAGCAAGGGGAAGTTCAAGGAAAAAAAAAAAAAAAAGAAGGAGTGTGAGATTTTGGATGCAGATCCTTAAGTAGAACAACAACCATAAAGAATATTATATTCATAAAGTAGCAGAAAGTATTCCAAGAGCTAATATGACAATGGAGAAAGCAGATTTTGCTAGTATGGATAACTGCTAGCAGGCATACAGAGAATAGGCAATTGGGAACTGGAATTTATTGGAGAAACCTAGCAAAGGAACCAAGATATCTGGAGCAAATAACTCAAGCAGGAAAGGTAGCACAGTGGGACGAGGCCAAGCAGATATCTGGACTGCAGGCTAGAGACTGCCTTCTCTACCACGGATTGACTTCAAGGTGCAGACAAAGAGAAGGGGACAGGAGGACTTAAATGAAAGATCTAATCTGGTAGAGTTTTTGGTTGAATCTACAACAGAAGCAGTTGTTTTAAAGGGATATTGCATGCTAAATAGAAGAATAGATCACAGAAGTTTAGAAAAGATTGGGAGGAGAGACTTGAAAAGCAGTTTATAATAAAATAACTGGAAGACATCTGAATGTCTTTCAAGTATGCAACCAAGTCCAGAAGTTTTAGGATCTTTGATTGGAAGTGTTTGTATAGGTATTTTTATATGGGTTCTGTAAAATATTTCGAAGCTCATTTCATATGATCAAAGATCATATGTTTGAAGTTTCAAAACTTTGAAATCCTGAATGGAGATCGGCATACAGCATGGACCGGGATATTTCCCTTGTCTTCATTGTAGTACAATCTCGGAGTTGGTATATTTAAGTTGCGGGGGGGAGTGGGGGGGCTTGCCCCCCTACAGACACATGTTTTAGTGTGTTTGGTGGTGTTTTTTGGGGGGGGGGGGTTAAAATTTCGAGATTCCAAGATCTTGAGATTCTGAACTTGATATTCTGAAACTTGTGATTTTGGGATTCTGAAATTTTGTAGTAGTGAACCCTTTTATACTCCATAAATGTATATTCAAGCATTCCCTACAATGTCCGTGTTTTACAAAGTTCAGATATGTAATTTTAGAAAAAAAATTGGTGCCTTTGAATCCAAGGGGAGGGTGGTGGGAACTTTTTATTGAATTCAGAGAATTTTACTGGATAACCAAGTTAAAAAGCCACATAACACCAGGAATTAACGACTTGAACTCTATCCTGCCTATACCTAAAAGAGGGTTTTGGGCATCTAAATGAAATTATGGCATATTTCCAGAAAATGGTTTTGTGTTTGCTATTATTGCACAAAAAAAAAAAAAAGACTAGAATACAAGTGTGTTATATTTATTACTTTTTATTTGAACAGGAAATGGGGTACTTTGAAAACATGTTTCATCTTTTAAATTGCTTTAAATGCTTTATTTATTATTTAATTAGATGTGGTTTTTGTATTTAAGCAAGTGTTGTTGGTTTTTGTATTGTTCTGAAGTCCCAAGTTATGGTAGGGACAAAAGCGCTTAACCTGAATTAGTTTGTAAGGCTGCTTTTTATGGAGCTTATTGTGGGACATTGCCTGAGGGCCTGTTGTTTTTTATTCAGTACTTCTGTGGCTCTTTTTCCAGCAGTTTATGGTTTCATTATTTTTATACTCTAAGCAAAATTAAAAGAATTTTTCCTCAGGTAGACAGCAAAAGTTGGAGGTGTGATTGAGCAGAAAGAGGTAACTGGAAACACATGTTTTGGGACATAATGAGTTGGGAGATGTTCAAAGATCCATACAGAGTAATCTGTCATAAATACAGAGTGACAAATGGTTGTCAGTAAGGAAATGATTCTTTTGAGCTGGGATATAGGATCTGAATTGCCCAGACATAGTAAGGCCTTATTAAGTTTAAGTCTGTTGGCTGCCAAAAAAGCAATTACTAGAAAATGGAAATCAAAGTACTGTATTTGAGATACTGAGTATTATAAGAGAAAGAAAAGAACTGGAAGGTGGATCATTAGAAAAGGGGAGGAGAAAGTTACACAGAAAATATATAAACATGCATAATAATGTTCAGGAGGAGGTGGAGTAAGGTGTAAGGGAAGGAAGGAATTCAGCAATTGTTTGAAATGTTGGACTAATGACAGTAACAAAATATATATATATATATATATGTGATGCATATATTGCATTTAAAAAGAAAAATGTTAAAATGGGTCATTTTCTTTTCTGTTAATGCATGTTTTACTATGTCTTAAGTGATGTTTAAAAAATTACATAACCTTGTTTTTCCTCTCGTTTCATATTGTAATTCCTGTTTGCATTATATTAACTTAAATTTCTCTAAACTGGCTAAAATTTCTCTAAATATTAAATCATTGTTATAGAAGTTTTCTGTATTTTTAATCAACGTTTTCACTTTATGTCTTGTCTTGCAGCTTTTCCCGGTAAGGGGTCGCCACAGCAGAACTCCGGTCCGCTAATGATTGGCAGTAGATTTTTACGTGCCGAGTTGCCGGCCCGTAAAATATATATTTTTTATATATATATATATATATATATATATATATATATATATATATATATATATATATATATATATACACACACATACATACACACACATACACATATATACACACACACACACACATATACACACACACACACACACACACACACAATACATATATTTCACTTTATGTCCAATTTGGTACAATTGTATTTATTTATTTTACTATGACATTTGATAACCGGGTTAGTTCAACTGAGCAAATGCCCTTTTCAGCTGAGGCCCGGGGAGAAAAGCTCCACAACACAATTAAGAAAGTTATAAGGAAAAAGGACAAACTGACAAAATCTAAAATACAATTAAATAACTTGCTTAATAACCTGCACTTGCTATTACTACATTAAGGTATAAACATTAGATTTGTAATCAATATACAAAAATAATGACATTGATTAATTAACTGAATATGGCATAAATATAAATGTAGTGGTTATATAGCTGGCAGGATAATGGTTGTTGGTTGCCAGGACAATCTAACGAAGTTAGCAGGAGAGAAAAGTATTAAAATAGCATGTAAAGGTAAAAGGAAGAAAAGAAAAATAAATAAAAAGAAAAGAAAAAAAAGAAAGGAGAAGAAAAGAAAAGAAAAAAAGAAAGAAGGACATGTAGGTTCAGGGACAAGTAGGGTAAGGAAGGGAGGACAGTGGAAAGCAATCAAGTTGGATGATGGCAATGACATATCCTGGAGCTAAGTAAGAAGTTTTTTTTTTTTTTTTAGAGTTTCTTAAATGTAAAGGGTATGGGTAATATTACTGAGACACGTGGGTAGTTTGTTCCAGGATAGAGCAGGGATGAAGCTATAGATTTTTTGACCAAAGGATTTTTTAGGTTTATATATTTGTAAGAGACATCAGTCAGAGCTTTTAAGGGACAGAGTGGGAGTATAGAGAGAAATAATTGAGGAGATACTAGGGCAGAAGGTGGGGTCATTAAGGACATAATGAATTATAGGGAGATGAGTTAGCAGAAGTTGGTTTGGAAATTCAAGCCAGTAACAGCCCTGAGAGTAAGGCAGTGGTGAGATACTGTAGATGGCAAATTAGCAGCAAATCG
Source organism: Protopterus annectens (assembly GCF_019279795.1). NCBI lineage: Eukaryota > Metazoa > Chordata > Ceratodontiformes > Protopteridae > Protopterus > Protopterus annectens. Next base: position 200,366,906 of record NC_056728.1, read on the forward strand.
TGCAAGTTTGCTGTAAGTGGATTCAAGTTTACAAAGTAGAGAGGTATGCAAGTTGGTTAAGATCATACCTCTCAACCTCTTACAGCAAGAAATCTGGACAAAGCCATATATAAATGTGGGAAAGGCCCAAAAACAGGGATTTTTTTAAATATTGTTCTTACAAACTTAAAAAGTTGACAGAATAACAGGTTTTGCATTAACATGGATTTTCAGAAGGGTATGAAGTCTGAAACTCAAATGTCTATCATTAATGTCTATCATTATTAACTTCGGTCTTTAATGATTTGCCAATAATTTGCCAGAAGACCACAATTTTGTGAAAAATAGACAAAAAATCTGAGACAAAAATCTGGACATTCTGCAAAAAATCTATACAGTTGAGAGGTATGGTTAAGATTTGTAAGCCATAGCAAAGGTTAGGAAGAAGATAAGCTTGGGAAAGTGAATAATGAGAGACAGGCCTAAGAAACTGTTTATTTCTATACAGTAGGCCAAGTTTATGATGAGTTTTTGTGATACAATGTAGTATGTGGTGGTTGTATTTAAGTTGGTCATCTAGGATTACCACAAGGAGCTTAGTGTAGGAATCTGCAGAGATAGTAGTGCTGTTAAGGGAGGAGATGGTGAATGAGAATTTGAGGTGGTAGAGAGTTTTGGGGACTAAAAGAAGAAGTTTGGTCTTTTTAGGATTTAGAATGAGTTGATGGTTAGTGAGCCAAGTTTCAGTGAGATTAAAAGACTTGTGTCACATGCAGCAGGTCTGATGGATTTATCAGCAATGGTGATTATTGTGGAGTCATGTGCATATTGTATAAGAGATGACTGAGGACAGAAGTACTGGAGTTGATTAGTAACAATGTTGAAGAGGAGGAGACCAAGGATAGAGCCTTGTGGGACACCTATTTTGATGGAGAGAAGTGAGACACAGCAGAAAGCCATTTGACAGATTGCTGTCTTACTGTGAGGTAGCTATTGAACCAAGATACAGTTGACGAGGAGAGACTGAGTTGTTAGTTTAGACAGTAAAATAGAGTGGGAGACCTTGTCAAAGGCCTTGGAAAGGTCTAAGAAGAGGCAGGAAACTAGATTATTGTTGTCTCTGGCTAAGACAGTGTTGCTAAAGGATACAAGTTCAGTGGCTGTAATGTGATGTGGGCGGAAGCCATGTTGGGTGGGAGTGATGAGGTTTTCTTTAGTGAGATAGGCCATAACTTGTTTGTGAACACACTGCTCTAGAATTTTAGAGAGGGGAAAGTATGTTGATAGGTCTGTAGTTAGAGAGATCTACAGACATTCCACCTTTATGAATGGGTATACTGTGGAATTTTTCCACAGAGTTAGGACAGTAGATTTATTGATAGTGCAGTTTATTAGAATGGAAATAGGATATATGGAGTCAGCAGCAGTCTTTAGGGAGGAAGGCATGTGATTATCAGCAGATGGGGAGCCAGGTTTTAGCTTGAGGAGTTTTTTTTTTATAGTAGTTAGGAACTGAGGTCAGTGAGAAAGGTCATTTATGTAGCAGCAGTAAGGGAGTGGAAGAGTGATCTGGTTAGAAGACTGCATGAGTTTGCGGAGGGTGTCATGAAGTATGAATTAAAAATAGAAGCAGTTTCTTGGGGTGTAATATTAGGGCAGGGGTTATGGGTTAATGGATTCCCTGGGTGGAGGATATGGTTCATAGTGGACCAGAATTGTTTGGGGTTACTACGCTGAGTAGACTGGGAAGTGAGATAGAAGTTCTTTTTATCTAAGTTTATGTGTTTTTTAGCCAAATTGCGGAGATACCTGTAGTTCTGATAATGAGTGGAAGATTTGGCTTTGATCCAGAATTTCCAGGCATTATCTCTACATTGTATGTGGGACAGAGTAGAGTTAAACAAACAGAATGGAGACAAAAGCTTGACTGCAAAATCTTTACTGGTGCTTCCTGATACCTCAGCCACTGCCTTCAAGAGAATAATTACACACCGAATAAGTCATTTTTACCAAACCACACCATTAAAATGCAAAGTGCCTAAAATATTTTGAAATATATATAAATAATTTCAATGCAATACAAAATGCACTTTCAGAAAAAAATCAACATTATACATTAAGATTAATTTCTTGATTCAAACCATTTGGACATAGAGTTGCCAAAGCTTTACATTCCCTTCCATTTATTCGACTTCCATTGAAGTTTTTTGATTTTTTTGTAAAGGTATGCTACAAAATAAGTGGGACGAGATACTATAGGTATGAAGAGGAAATATTAGAAATTAGGTGTAAATGTAGAAGGTGTGGTGAAGGGTGAGGGGTAGATGTTGAATGGTAGAAGGAGACATGATGAAGGAGGATAGAAAGGGGTGGAGAGAAGGTTAGCTATAAATTTAACTGAAGTGGGGGTGGGGGAGAATAGGGATAGGGTAGGGGAACAAAGTGAGCCCACGTGCAGCAAGGGTGAACGGAGCAGGGTCAAACCATGATGAGAAATATGCACAAAAAACAAACAAGCAAACAATCTGTTGACTGCAATATAACAAGGTCAGTAAAATACAAATGTAAGGCTCAAGCTGGTTTCAAAGTAAGGAAGCACAACTGTTATTCAAATTTCTTAATAAAGATACAGTACGGGACTGAGTAAGCCAATGTACACTACAAACAGGTAAAGTCAGGAAGCGCTATACCTTAAAAAGGAAACTCTGATTGGCTCTTTTACTTACTTCGCTAAGCCCCAAGTCAGTAATAGAGAAAACAAAAGCCAATTATAAATGGGGGGGGGGTGTTATCCCTTTAATGCACACACACTATGCTTAAAGGCATACAGTAATAGCAAACAGCATTTTAGTAAGGATGTAGAATACAGTCACAAAAATGGCAGATAATGCAGTTGCAACCAAAAACCACAAAATTATTTAAAGAGGAAATGGCACATGGTAGATGGCAGGATTGTAGCAAGCAAATAAATTTCTCATCAGTACAGCAATCACAACAGGCATGTAAGTACTGTAGAAGCAGACAAACCATAAAGTTCTTAGAGGGTGGGAAGTTTGAATTGCAGGGTGAGAATGCAGAAGGAATAAATTCAGCTAGCATGCTACAGGGATTGCATATGGAGAACACATCCCAAGGAGAGTAAAATACTTAGCAGTTCGGCAATCACAACAGGCAGTAAGTACTGTAGAAGCAGACAACACCAGAGAGTCCTTAGAGGGGACGTTTGAAGTGCAGGGGAAGAAAGCAGAAGGGATAAACCGAACTAGCACCCTACAGGGATTGCAAATGGACAACTGTAGAATTTTTGTATTACTTGTAAAGATTGCAAAATCATTGTTCTTAAAATGTTTTTGTTACGCTTTGGAGCTTTTCTCCCTGGGCCTCTGCTGAAAATGGGCACCTACCCCATCAAACTTTCTTGGCAATCAAATGTCAAAGACAAATTAAAATTAACAATAGTCTTAGAGGTATGAGTGTTTTCCGATTAATATTCCTGATAAAAAACATTTTTATAAACATGTAAGAGAGAATTCTGAGACTACTGACCCACTACAACACTGTGAACAAGTTATTAGAAGCAGAAAAGAAATGAGCAACATTTTAATGAATAGGTCTCTTTCCTATGTATTACTGATAGGCCTTAAGTGGTTGATTTAAATACATCTGGTAATGACTTAACGTGTCCTAAAATAACTAGAGAGAAAATAGTGCAGTCATTGCACAAAGTCAAAAAACAAAAGTAGTTCTATAGGATATGACAAGATGTCTGGTAGTTTCATTATCTTAGCAACAAAAATTTTAGTAGAACCACTAAAAGAAATTTTCAACAAAATGTTAAATCATGGTACTGTACCAACAGACTGGAAGAATACTTGGTAGTTCAAGTCTTTAAAAGTGGGTATAAAACACAGAGCCAATTGCAGACCAACAGGTCTTCATCTACGCTTGGTAAACTTTTGAAAGATGTGTTTCGAGTCTTTTGGTCAAACACAGTAACTATGGACCCAAGCTGGATGAAAATCAGACTAGTTTCATAAAAGGTAAGTTGACTCTTAACAAGTCATACAAAATTTTATTAAAAAGAATATCTACATTAAGGAAAATGGGGAAAATCTGTGCAGTAGTTTACCTGGGGAAAATCTGTGCAGTAGTTTACCTGGAGCTATCAAAAGCAATTGAGTCTACAACGCAATTATATCATACAACGTTTACACAGACTAGGTGTAAATCCTTACATTATAAGATGGATAGCTAATTGGTTAACTAAGAGGGAAGAAGACAATTACAAGGGGTCAGATTATGCTGGAAACCAATTTCAAAGGATAAACCTCAAGGTTCAGTACTGGGACCATGTTTTTTTTTTTCAGAGACGCCAACATCAGCATGTTTTTCATTACCAAAATATGCTGATGATTGCAAGGTGGAGGAGAAAAACAATAACATAGATTTGATGAAACTTGATTACTTGAACAGCATCAATATGTGGGCAATGAAAGCTGGTTTACAATTTAAATGTAATGAATGTAGACTGGTAAATGTTTGTAAAAAGACTACTGAAGAACATAATGATAGTTAAAGTACTGGACATGGTCAGCATATTAAAGATCTTGGTACAATAGCTGGAACTGGCTTGAATTTTAAGCAGCATATTTTGGACACAAAGACAGGTGGGTCTAGTCTTCAGTACCATAGAAACCAGGGAGCTAGAAACATTAAAAACAATGCTCATATCCATAAGGAGACCAGCTACTTAACAGGATTTGCTCTTCTGTGGATTAACTACTTCAGAGACTGGAGGTCTGCAGGTTGTTCAAAGACATTACAAAGAAAACACACAGATAAAATATTAAACTTACTTTGAGAGATAAAATTGTTTTGCCTTTAAAGTGCATACTATATAAAAGTTGGCTTACAAAGTGCCCATTGCTGCATCATTCAGAAGTGAAATTTGTCTAATATTAGAGAAAACAACCCCACATGCCTTGGGGGGCTCAGAAGCTTACAAACAGTCCTGTATACAACAAATCAGTATCTGGACTGGACTAGACTAGTTACAGGAAAGGCAGGAAACAAGCTTAGATTTTTTTTTTGTAAAGTGGAAAGGGAGAAAGGAGAAACAGAAGATAATTCAAGGTTGAGAGACAGAGAACAGTATTCTATGAAACAAATAAATAGTAAAATAAATGGATACGGAATTGCTGTATCCAGGACTGTTTGTAAGCTTCTGAGCCCCCCAAGCCTTTCTGTGTTGGAGGGAACCCTTCTAGCTTATCAGTAGGAGTGGTAAGCACTAGGTAGCAAATCTACCACAAGAGTGGTTTCTAGCCCAGAAATTGTAGTTTATTGGCCATTTGGGCAGTTTTTCCATCTCTTTCTATTGTCTGGTTTAAAAGCCTGCATTTGCGCTTGCTTCCTGCCTCTCCTGTAACCAGTCTTGTCCAGATACAGATTTGCTGCATGCAGAATTGTTTGTAAGATTCTGAGCCCCCCAAGCCTTTCTGTGTTGGCGGAAAGCCTTCTAGCTTATCAGTGGGAGTGTTAAGCACTAGGTAGCCTACCACAAGAGGAGCGGTTTCTGGCCAGAGATTGTAGTTCATTGGCCGTTTGGGCAGTTTTTTTCCATCTATTTCAACTTTCGGATTTAAAATCCTGCATTTATGCTAGTTTCCCACCTTTCCTGTAACTTTTAAGCTTCTGAGCGGTGCCAAAGTCTACTCTAACTTTTCCCTTAGATCTTGTTAGTTCTCTCCTCTACTCCACTTTTACTAGCTTATTAGTCTAGCACTTTACCAGACTTCTTGTAGCAATTATTGTAACACACAAAAGTGCTACTAGCACTAAACGTTCTACAAGGAAACAGATCCAGTACTTATTATTAATGCCCACCCCTCCCGGCATGTCTAAAGGTCAGTTCTCTGTGCTTTCTCCTATTAACCTGGTGAACTTGGGCATCCTGAGGCAATGCAGCAACTGCCTCATGTACACAGACAACCCTCTCCTCTTACCTCCCAACACTCAGACTTGCGAGAGATGCACATATATCCAAAATGGAAGCCACGCCGGAATAGCTGGTCAGGAGGAGAGGATCACCACTTGTACCACACCACATGGAACACATAGCCCTCCAGAACACATACCAGCACTGCCTTCACATAAAACTGCAAACCACACACCCACCTTTGTGGAGGCTCTCAATAAAAATCTATCCAAACAGCAGAGACCTCCAAGGCAGAAATGCACTTGACCGCCACAACACAACTCTAATCACGAGACACAACTCTCCTAAACAGTGTGCCACTCAACCAAAGCCCCTAAAGCAAAACAGCATGCCCAACACGCTAGTCATAGGTAACCAGATAGTGAGGCACACTGATGTCCCACTCACTTGGTAGAATAAGGAGAAAGTAACAACTGCTTGTCAGGTACCAGGATCCGCCACATAACGCATGCACTCAGGACCCTCAACAACAGATACAAATATGAGTCTGTCATTGTACATGTGGGTGTGAATGACCCGAGACATACCTCCCTGGACTATATGAAGGAGCTCTCAGATTATGTAGCCCAGGCGGGTATGACACTAGCCCTGAGCAGCAACCTACCATCACACAGAATGATACCACAGTACAAGCAGGAAATTATCGATTTCAACAATTGGTTAAGTTTCTGGTGTTATTCTAAAGGGATCCATTATCGGTCTGCTTGGGATGACATGATTGCTAAGAAAGCCTGCATCTATCATCCCTGGGCTTCTGCCACCCCTATAGTGCCTTTTTTAGGCGGTGTTCAAAAGACCAAATTACCACCATAACAGCTACAAACAAATGCAATCTGAGGGTCATGCTGCTCAAAGCTAGAAGTCTAAATTTGAAAATGCACTCGCTCAAAGCACTCCTTAAAATGGAGGACATTGACATTTGTGCTGTAACAGAGACCTGGTTCAAGGCAGCAGAAAGCACCCCTGCACTACCAGGCTATAACTCATTCCACAACTTTCGGCCCCAGAACTTGGACCGAAGCTCCAAAGGCGGTGGTGTTTCCATATTTATAAAAGATGCACACTCCTCCAGACTGGTAGCCCAACATAACGCATCAGAGATACTTCAGGTGCAGCTAACATTGGGCAAGACAGTGATTCAGGTCGTAGCCTGCTACAGGTCCCCAAGCATGTCCCAAGACTCACACCCCACATTCCTAAGCACCCTGGAGAATATTAGGGTCCAACCCAACACTCTCATACTGGGCAACTTTAACTACCCCTCCATTAACTGGGAAAACTACTCCTATGTAACAATACATTTCCACAACATTTCTTGGAATTCATTCATTCCAATGCCCTGGACCAGCTCATTCTTACCCCCACTAGAGGTAGCAACATCCTTGACTTGGTCATTACTAACATTGGTGACCATTGCTCTACACCAACAGTCAACTCCTCCCTGCTTAGATCAACCACAAAATAATCACCTTGGAAATCCACATCCCTCCCACCCCACCACCCGCAAAGGTAACCACCATGAAAAACTTCTCCAAAGCTAACTTTGGGCTCCTAAAAACAGAGGTGGCCAACTTCACGGCACCCATGCAAATGGAGAATCGTTGCATGACCGCCGAATCATACACTAATGCACTGTAGGAACACAAATGCATAGATCTTGCCATACCCCATAGAACCAAGATGCTCTCCTCCAAAAATAGGAAGCCAATCTGGTAGTCCCCTGCCATAAACAAACTCTACAACAGGAGGAGGAAACTGATGCAGAAAAAGGTGAAGTCCCAAGACTGGAAAAACTCCCTCATCAGCCTCAACAAAAAGTTGAGATGCCTCATCAAATCCTCTAAAGCTAGCTAAGAAAACAGAACTGCAGCAAGATAGTAAAGACAAGGCCTTCTATAGTTATGTAAATAATCTCCACGGCAATACCCAGATTTTCTCTAAGCTACTGCACAATGGTACCTCCTATACTGAGCCAACAGATATTGCCATTACACTGGCCCACAGATTCAGTGCCAACTTTACCCCTCCCCCCAAAGGACCAATCACAATACCAGTAGATTGCCAGGCACCCAGTATTACTGCTGCACAGGTTAAAATAGTACTGTCCAAGGCCAAGAATACAGCTTCTATGGGACCTGACAATATCCCTGGAGTGACTACAGACCCTGGGAACTATCGCCCCATTAACCTAATGAGTCCAAGATGCAAAGCTATATGTTGTATCATCATGGACTTAATAAACAAGGATATAGGGAATCTCCAAACTCTGGATCCCACACAGTTTGGTTTTGTGAAGGGTAGACCATGCCTGCTCAACTTGGTCGATTTCTTTGAGTCAGTCACCAGAGCTGTGGATGAAGGAAAGGTGGTTCACACAGCCTACCTCGATCTGGCCAAGAACTTTGATACCATTCCCCACTCAGGAATTACAGAAAAACTCAGTAAGCTAGGCATCAACCCCTATATCACTAGGTAGGTTGCAAACTGGCTCACAGATAGAACCCACAGTGTGAAAGTAGCCAACTCCAAGTCATACTGCTGACCAGTCACAAGTAGATTCCCACAGGGTTCAGTCCTGGGTCCTCTCCTGTTTGGTATATACTTCTCTGAAGTCCGGGCCAACATGAAGGGACTCAGGCTGACAAAGTTCACAAACTATTGCAAGTTGGGAGCTATTATTAACTCCCCAAGTGATGTTGACATCCTACAGAAAGGCCTCACTGAGGCCAACGACTGGTGTCAGAACCATGGCCTTAAACTCAATGCCAAAAAATGTGTCGTTATCTCCTTTGGGAAAAACCCAGTTCCCATGAATTACCACATTGATGGTAGTCCACTGAACACAGAAGGCGTTTTAAGACATCTGGGAACACAGGTTGACAGCAACCTCTCTTTCGACCACCACATTGTCACTATAGTCAGAAAGTCCTTCTATGTGGCACATCTCATTACAAAGGGTTTTGCATCCAGGAAGAAAGAGATCATGGTCTCCCTCTTCTCTTCCCTCATTAGGCCAATCATTGAGTACAATGCCCCATTTGGCATGTACCTCACTAGACACCTGCAACAACTGGAGAGGCCGCAATAGTACCTCACAAAGAGGATTCTAGGCCTTAAACACTTGCCCTATATGGACAGACTAAAAAAACTCCAACTATTCTCAGTCTCATATTGCCTACTTAGAAGCGATCTCTGCTCGACTTACAAAGCCATGTCTGACCCAGCTCTGTTAGAAATGCTACATCTAAAGAAATCACAATCCCTCCGCACCACACCCTCCAAGGACCTCAACCTCATTACCACAAACAGAACATGCTGGAGGGACAGGTTCATAACCCAGACACTGCCCATGCTATGGCATAAACTCTCCATACATGTCAAACAGAGCACCTCATTTGCCCTCTTTAAGAGGGATCTTGATGAGTGGATGGGAAATATAAAATTCACCCCGGGATCACTCCAGTGGTTCTACTTAACAGAGGCACTAGGAACAAAGGTCGGGTTTCACGATGCCAGGGTAATCCTATGGGCTAGGCTTGTAAAGCCTCCAGGACAATTAGCCTAGTACACACCTATGAACATATTAGAAAAGGAGGTTTAAACTATGCTGTCAAACAAATATACATATGAACGTCTCATAAAATATTGAATGTTCACAAAAGTGATAAATGTAGAGCAAATCTAAAATGACTTAAAACATGAAAAACTAAAATTATTTTTTTGCAGAGGGACAAGCCCCCCCATGTGCCCCCCCAACCCCACCACACCCCCTGCTACTTATGTATACTAACTCCAAAACTGCACAACAGCAGGGTAAGGCCCTTTCCCTTACTCCAGTGCAATCCGATCTCATGAAAAAGGCTGTTAGCGGAAACTCTGCCTAAAAAAAACATTTGCTCTTTTTGCTCTCTTTTACAGCAGTAAAAAGCATTCGCTCATGCGAGTATTCACTCTTATCTGCAACCATATACATTGTCACACACCTACATATATACACCAGCAGATTCAATAATTATAGATTAAGCTTCCATTAAGGATTAGAGAATTAAGCATGTTTAAGAAAAGAAGATTATATAGGTGACAAATACAAATCTGGAATCCCAGAGACTGTAATATTAATGGTCTAAGTTGACCAAATTCAATACATCTCACACTAAGAGACTATAGCAGACAACAAGTGCATCCTAGGACCCTCTGTGTAGACATGTGCCCTAGGTACCCTGTGTAAATAACATGTACATCCTAGGCCTCCCATGGCTTGGTTGGGATGACATTCAGATTATGTTCTTGCTGGTGCAGTAACACACCAGTTGGATAATTTCTCATGGTCCACAACTCAAGATTCTCCTTATCTTGCTCCTGGAAGATTCGTACCTCCCATGATTACAAAAAAACTTTTTCTCCTATCCCAGTCCTTCACTCTCTCCCATTATCTTCCCTTGATATGTCTAAAAGCTGATACTCTAACATTCTACCAGCATTTCCCCTCTCTCCTGTACCTTAACATGCAGGGTGCTTATTCTGACCCTGCCCACTTCCACTACCCCATTCATAAGATGGCAGCCCTGCATTTCATCTGACCTAACATTCGATCCCCCTTTATCATTTTTAAACAATACATACCCAAGCAACCTCATGTACACCCTTTTTTGTCCATGTTTATGCGACAGCCCCTTTCTGCATCACTGCTTGCAGCTCTCCATCCAAATTACCCGGACTCCTAATAGTAGAAGGTTACATGTTATCTTACCCTTTACAGCTAATTTAACTTTTATAGCCATGTCTTTGTAAATACAGTAAAAAGCTACCCCATCTAATGCTTCCAACAATTTCTGTACAAACTGTGCAAGTTGTATTTTTTTGCAATTGCTGAAACTTTAACTATGTATCTGTACCACAACTTGTTACCTAAATTTATGTTGAAACTGTGGAAATTTTTGAACGGTTGAAACTAAGTTTGTATCTATATAAAATTAACCTTTACTTGAATAGTTGTACTAATGTAACTCCCTGGAGCTTATCTCCCCGGGACTCTACTGAAAATAGACATGCATCCAGTTAGACCATCCCGGTCAACAAATGTAAAATAAAAATAAATAAATGTTGTTAATGCCAATATCTACCCTCTTTTTCTGCATTACTGCCTGCAATCCCCTCTTCTAATCACCATTGTCCCTTCTGGACTAAAGATGAATCCTGCTTCTGTCACACTGCTGGTTCTCTGTTGTCCCCTGCCCCCCCTCCCCCATCTTCCAACCAGTCCTGAGCACTCACAGTCCTCCCTTGTCCACTAATGTAGCCAGCTGTACTCCCCATTGGCAACTAATGCAGCCAGTTATACTCCAATTTTCTACTTCCTTGGTGCATTGGCTGGTGATGCATGTAATACTTGTGAGAATAATACCTTCCACACCTTTACCCAAGTGTCTCTTTACTACCTCCCTGGCCATACTTGCTGCTGTCAACTATCTTCTCTCATATGTCAATGATATGCAAATGCAACACAACATTCATCCATCCCTCCCCTTCAAAGAAACTTCCATCACTACCTCAAACATCATGCCAAGAATGAGGCCTAAAACTAATTTGACTGTCAGATGTCATGACTCACCTTGGATAAGCCCCAAGACCAGTTTAATTGTACTTTGGTATCCCTATCTGTATTGTTAAGACTCGATCACCTAAGCAACTGAGTCTTCAATCACAAACCCTTCTTTTTCTCCATACACCAAACTCCACTGTCCTTCTCTTCCTGCCTCATTTCCCTATCCCATCTACCACCTTTCCACATTTCCCTCCTCACTGCACTTGTTGCTGTTCTGCATGCACAGCCCTTTCCATCTCTTCTGCACTCCTTCCACAATCTATTTCAACTGTACTGGCCTTTTCATCTTTTAGCCAAGTGCCCAGCCTCACCCAGTTCCCTCATGCTTTCCATATAATAGCTTCTACATGACCACCTCTGGCTCCATCACTGCTTTGTCATTTGTTACTGCTGTGACCCACCTGTCTTCTCAATCTTGCCATCCTACTCAATGCACTCTCGTTCATGGCTGCATTTTCATCCTTCTCCCTTTACCTTACTCTGTACCAACCACTTGCCTGTACTTTTCTGACAATTTCTGACTGTCTTCCCCAATACCATTCCGTGTCCTAACTGTTTGCCTGCCTCCTCCCAGGTCCAAGCATACCTTTTCCTGCTGTAACAGTCCACCATCACCTCTAGCTTACATATTCTCCTCTAAAATTCACCCATTCTTATATAGACCCCACTTCCTCTGCCATCCCTATGGTCCGACCCAAACCACAACTCTAAACTTGGAGCACATCACCTGTCTCTGTCGCTCCCGCATACGTTACCCAACCCATTGTCTTTTTTTGTTTTCTTTATTTTTGCAGCCTTCACTTTTTTCCACTTCTCATCTGTATGTACATACATTTATGTATAATGCAGACATTATGGCACAGATGTCCAACAGAATGACAGTAACACTATGATTCTAAACAGATAAACAAGTTATTACATGACCACTATATCATAAAGACGAAAATCTTAAATATTTTTGATTAGGGGTACACAGCATTACAATATGTTCAAGGGGGAAATATCACACCCCAGTAAAGACTACAACCCTTCACCATTGTCAGGAGTGCAGCACTAACAGCAGAAGACTGAAACTGCGCAGCACTAACAGCAGAAGACTGAAACTGCCCAGTCTCTCTTCCCTCTGGAATGCTGCACTCATTTTAGCAAGAGCATACTCAGTACTTCAAAGCAAGCATTGAGTTCTGCATCACAGCATGTAAATACCACCCCTCTAACACAGACACAAACACACACTCTAAATTCTGCAAGCTAACCTCATTAAAAAACTTATGTTTAAGCTTAACCCATGCTGACTGTTGACCTCCTGCCACAACTGACAGCTCCACAAGTCTCTGTTCTTATAAATTAATGCGTACTTCCAGTATCTTTGAACTCAAGAAGTCAACAATAACTGGCCTTTACTAAAAGCTGGTCCTTCAACTAAATTCATTGAATGGTTGGTCCTGTTTGGAAATTTCTGGAAAATTTGTACACTTTTAGGTTTATTATCACACTGGCACAGCTGCTGGATTTAGCTTTGTGACGGTTAACAAGGATTTTATTCTTAGTGTGATACTAACAGAGGATTATGAATAGATTCCCAATCATGAAGCTCAACATATAAGTAAAATCTGACATCCATGTCAAGAACATAATTTGGTTACAATTAGAAAGACACAACTGACATTTTTTTTAAATAATACACATAGCTATAGCTACTATTCTGATGTACTAATAGCTGCGGAAAAAGTGTGGGAGTGCAAAGTGTTTTATAGCCTTGAAAGCTGTAAAAGCTTATCTCTGCCAGACAGACAGTCCACTGTCCTGCTCTCAATCAAATGCCTTTAAACACTGCTAGATATTTCACTCCAACATCTTTTTTGTGTGTACACACGAGACTAAGCTTACTACCCTACTGGATCACAGATTTAACTAATTTGTGAAATCTTCTAAGCTTCCTGGGATAATGTTGGACAACAAAATTCAAGTATGGTTTCCATAAAAAAGTACTTTCCATACAAAGAGTACTCAGAAGTTTGGCATGCTACATGTGGGCAAAGCTTTTATGATGGACTACAATGCATATGCTTTCCTACTGCCCAGTTTCCTGGACTCGTCCTATCAGTTAACCAACCTTTTCATGGTCACCAATCAAACTTCACTTAGCACACAAACATAATCACGTGTTTTGCTGCTTGTATAACACAATGTGGAGCCAAAAATACACTTCTCTGCTTAGAATTTCTTAAGTAACCAACACTTGTCCAATTAATACATTACCTACTCTCACCACCAGCTATTATCTAAAACACTAACTGGAAATAAATGAACCTTGTCATTCTGCTGGTCTTCTTTTAAAAGTAAATCTACACACCAAAAGACAAGGTGGCTGACCATTTTCATTGACAGTACAGAACAATGGATTAAACATTCCCTTAACACATGAAGGCCTACCTCCAAAGCAGCAAAGTAGCACTACTTCCTCCTCTTGCATTCACTTACTATCTCTCTTTGCACATTTTTTCCATAAAATGTACACAACATATTAGCTGATCCGAGGTTCTTTGGCCTTGTTTTTTTATATCACCCTAAAACAGATACCAGGCAGGTTGGTAAGTGTATATTCAGAAATTCTGCTTGTACTTAATTATATTTGTCTAACAAGATCTACACGAATGGTTGCCAAGCCCAATTCTATTTAATTTCTTGTTCAACTTTCTCTACCAATGAAAGCCTTTAACATAAGCATATTTTGATATTACCTCAACTTTGGTACTTTTCATTACAGATACAGAACATGCAAATATGTTTGTTGAAAAAGATCAGCACATGGGTACTAACAAAATTGCTTTGAATTTAATATAAAAAACACAGTTCTGCAGACATTGTAAAAAAAAAAACAGTAGATTTGACTACTTTCTATAAGTGCTATACATACTTTCTTGTAAAGCTAAATTTATTATACTATAAAACGAAGGAATTTTGAATTTTTTCATCTACACACAAGGTTTGACCGGCTTTTTAAGCCAAATCAGCATAGTGCAATAAAGAAACAAACTAAGACAAGCAGGTATTTTAAGTTGTAAACATCAAGAAGCCCACTTCACCCTCAAGCCACAACTACTACTGACTAAGCTACCAAAGCCTTTTAGAAAACTGACCCACAGAAAATAAAAAAGGTAATCAACTCTTTCAAAAGGAATTATGAAACTGCTAAAATAGAATATACCAAGACACTGGAATTTATGCATGGTGTTAAACTGCAGAAAAAAAAATAAATAAATAAATAAAAACACACTCTACTTATTTGCAGATCTTGACTTGGCTGGACACATTTTAGGTGATGTACAACAAAAATATATAAATAAATAAAATCAAACTAACAGCAAATGACAACACCAAAGCACAAGCAGAGTACACAGAGCTCAAAAATCATAGCTTTAGGAGACGGACCTTGGAAGAAAAATACCAGACGCACAAGTAAATGGACCTTGCAATGGAAAAAATACTAAAAGAAATAACACTCATTTTTGGAGTTGCACTGCAAGCTATAAGAAATCCATGTTATATCACTGTTCAGTTATCAATATATGTTTATATGTTATGTCTCTGCTGCTCATTTTTGCTTTAGGAGGTTGCAACTTATTCTTGAAATACAAGTCCATTTATAGGATGCCCGATATGTTACAGACACACACTTTGCAGCACCACGGTCTCTCATATTTTTTTACATAATTAATGATCTTACTTTTTGCACTACTGCGTGGTTTAATTGCTGTTCTACTCTTCCTGTAGCTTTCAAAATTTATGTGAACTCTTTCAACAGAAAGATTTATATACTTCTTATTAAGGACCCATTCACATGAACTTACTTTATCCTTCAGTACAGTCAGACTGCAGTGAAGTAGAATTCCTTTGAGAAACTATATTACTGTAAATATTCCCACAGTCCAATTCTCAAGAGTATAAAAAGCTGGGTCTTCAGGTTGGTAGCCATGAAGGCAGATCACAATGCCTGGCATTAGAGTTGCAAACTCCTAATGTGCAGTGTTATCCCTGTTCCAAAATTTAATAATCTAGTACAAGGTAGCTTGACATCTGTGGATAACTTTATTCCACAGAATCTAACATGCATACTTGTTGTGAAGTGTTTTGACAAGGTAATAAAGATTTACATTTTTAACACAATATCTTCTAGGCTGGAAATATATTAGCACGGTTTCACTGTGAGTTGTTCTTGTCAAACTACTCAGCTTTTACAAGAAGCACTGGACACAGAACTTCCAGTGGATGTGATCTATTTAGATTTTCAGAAAGCTTTTGATCTATTCTTACAGAGGAAAAGTTTGAAATTAACGTACAAGAAAAATGTCAATGAAACTTAGCAAAGAGACTGAAAATATCAGCTTAAAATTGGAAACACCATCTCAAAAATTAAATGAATTAACTCAGGGGACTGTACTAGGCCCTACTTGATTTACCATTTTCATGTCCAGCTTTCTCTTATCTACAGAAACATTGTTAATTAAGTTTGCAGACAACTCAAAAATCAGGTCAGTGGTCACAAATGCTTACGCAATGTAATCTGGACAATTTGAAGGTCTGGTCTAGGGTATGTCATATGGAGCTCAACGTAAAAACAACAAAAAAAAAAAATCAATTCGGACCGTATCCTAAATTTTAAAATGTTTACATAATGACAAATATTGGGCACTGATGAGAATTAACCTTAGGGGACATTCATACGTTACTAGAACAAAAAAGACAAGCTTGTGGATATAAAGATTCATATTACCAAGAAAAACATTTCACTACAGGGCAAGTATGTTGTGGAATACCTTGCTACTTCATATCAGAAGAACAGAAACCCTTGCAGCAAGATCTGGACAAGTGGTCATGTATCGGATAGTCTATGACCCTACCTTAACAGGTAGCAAAACCCTTTGAAAGCCTTTGTAAGTAAAGACAGTGAACATAAATGTGAGTTAGGGGGTTAACTGGAGGCAATTAGTTTTTAGGGTATGGTAGCTTAAGCAGTTCTCTGGACTACTTGACTCTTTCCATCAGTGCCAGGTTTCGTCCCTGATATTTACTGAATTCTTTGTGGCTTATGTTAACCACTTGTAAGGAAGGATTTTTTTTTTAGTTTGAAAAATCTATGCAGAAAAAGGCCAATAAAAACTGGAACTTTGTAGTGACATTAGTAGGTCTAATGCTTCTACAGGACATGTATATAGAGAAATTAGCTATCAGTGAACAGTTGCCAGTTTCTAATCTTTAAGGTTAAGAACAGACTTTGGATTAAAGGGAAACAACTTTTCTCCTGTGAATGACTAGGAGGGGATGTTGGATCAGTGGTTTCTAAGTGAATTAGAAAAGACCAGTGGTGGTGAACGTCTCCTTGGGAATAGGATTAGATCCAGAAGGGGGTTATTAGTTACTGTGTGAGGCTTCATTAGTTCTAAGACCAACTGGGTTAAGTTACACTGGGTAGCAATGGACTGCAGTTGCTTGTATGACTTGCCTAGTTGATTTAAACTGAACCCTACTAGTTTAGAGTGATATATGGAAACATGAAAAGTCTCTTGAAAGACTGTCTACAGGTGAAAATTGTAAACCACAAGGATATCAAGCTTTGTGTGGTGACCAATTTTAAACTGCACAAGAAGCCAGCTTGGGACATCTCACCATGTGTGCATGCTAGGTTTACATTTGACTAGTAAGGAGTATACCTGCACCACAATCTGTTTCATTACTGGCCTGTTACCACACAAGTTGCTGAGAAGGCCAAGAATAAGCTTTTAGCTGAGTTTCTGAATTAACGGCATGCTTCTAGAATTACTTAAACATACTGCTGTATTTAGTACAGTTGTTTTAATTTTCATTACTGAATAAGTTTTTTTAATCCAGTATTTGATTAATTTGCCTGGGAGTTTCACCATCATGGGTTGCTGCAATGGTTTGGTGGCAGGAAAACTGTGGAAACTGCAGTTTCTGTATATGCAAATAAGGAATGGGATGCACACCCTCTGCACTGCAGAAGATTAAGTAGTACAGATAAAGATACACAAATAAATAAATTAGGTGATGGGGTTAGTCCCACTAGGCTAGTAATGTATTTTCAAGGTAGGCCCAAGGTGATCTTTATACTACTGGGGAAATTTTGCCAGGGCATCAGGGAACTTCCCCTACTAGTAGTGTAGGGGGACGCATTTGTGTGTAATGCTTGTGGCTTCCTGTTTCCATTCCAGGGCACTTAGACGGCCTGGAGAAACAGGGAGCAGGATGAAGTCCACCGAGTTAATGTGAGGACAGGAGATGCAAGGTTTTTTGATAAGTGAAATAGCTTAGCCTTTATGTAACAGGCACAAAAAAATGTACGGATTTAATGGAGAACTCCAGTATACCAAAGGGAATGGAAAAGAAAGATGACAATGGTGCAGTGGCAGATTCGGAAAACATAATCCAGCAAAGACTGTTTGAAGGAGATGGGGAAAGTCAGCAAGAATGTACGGTTTCAACCATCCAATCTGGAAGTTTGCAGGATATTTATTTAAAAGAATTAGTCAAAGTGAACTGGAGAGTGATGTGGCAGCTTTGTGGGGAGATATAATGGAAAAAAAATCAGCAGGAAGATGGAGAAAAAATAATAACAAAAAAAATGTATGCACAGGCAGTGAAGAGTGAGAAAAAAAAAAAAAAAAAAAAGGATGATGAAGTGAAGGAAATTAGGAAAACATTTACAGTTTGAGTGAGCAGTAAGAAAGAGGTAGCACCAAATAGGAATGAAGTATGGGAGTCTGTGATTGTACCACTGGGCATAACTGCAAAAGAGGCAAGCACATTTATTCTAATTAATAAAGAGACTTTTTGTGAATAAACATTTGAGACTGGGCAAGCTATGGAAAATTTCATAGAAAATTATGACAAAAGAAAAACTAAAAGCCCGTGGTCAGGTTTTGCGGTACAATCATTTTGCATACGAACAAAAAAATAAATTTTAGTTCAATTTAGAAATGAAGTCAAAGGGACTTTTTTTGTAATGTTTCTGATGTTTTCCATAAGAAGAGAGTTTGGGGTTTAATAAACAACTGAAGTTTCTCTTTTGTTGTACAATTCATGGTCATTTGGTTTTCTACTTCCCGTTATACTTGGTTCTGGCAGGGACTGCTAGCTCCATGCTTTTTTCTACATGGATGTAGACTTAAGTGAAGTTAAGGTCAGGATTGGTACAGCCATAAGTGAATTTTAACATTTCATCATAGAGTAGGTTGAGACTGGCACATAGCCAGGTTTGCTGCACGGGCTTTTTGGATTTTAAAGGAGAAAGTCAAAAGTCTGTAGTAAAGACATCACTGGTGCAGGAGAGACCAGAGAAGTACAGCAAAAGATCACCATATTTGTGGGAATCAGGTGAAAAATATGGTGTCTTTTAGTAGGTCTGTTTACCGACTGCTCAAGAGTGTTTTTGTTCATCAGGTCTTGGAATTTGGGGGAATATTTTGTACTTAATATTTTGTCATAAGGGCTTTGCTTATCATCATCCTGAAAGATCATTTTACCTGACAGTGAATAGGCCTGGCACCACAGTTTCTAGTGTGTCTGTGTCACACTTACTTGAAGAGAATGTTACTATCACCATAGGTTGGTACTAGGCTATCGGCCCTAGGACCTATAACAAGCCTAGCCATAACAATTCCCTGGCTATTTCTTCCCACAATATTTACTTCCCTGGAACCCTGTCTAGCAGGACGACTGATGTGATCCCCAGGGTGACTTTCCTATCTCCCATCCAATCTTCAAGGTTCCTTTTGAAGAGGGCCAAAGAAGCGCTCTGCTTGACATGTATGGGCAGTCTATTCCAGAGTCTGGGGAGTCTCTGGGTCAGGAACCTATCCCTCCAGCATGTTTTTTCATTGTGATGACAAGGTTTAGATCCCTGGAGCGTGTGGCTTTGAGGGATTGGGATTTCTTTAAGTGTAGCATGTCCAACAGCTCTGGGTTTGACATGGCCTTGTATGTTAAGCAGAGTTCGCCTCAGAGTAGATGATATGCGACACAGTATAGCTGGAGTTTTTTTTACATGGTCAGCATAGGGCATCTGCTTTAGGCCTGTGATTCTTTTAGTATACTAGTTATATATCCTCTCTTCAAAATGATTGCAGTCAGCATAGGAAGTAATGCTGACTGCATTTTAAAACATATCCAAAGCAAATAAAATTAAGACATTTAAGTTAAGTAGGTAACAAAAAAACTCTAATGATCCAAAAAATTAGACTGCATTACAGAATTAGTCAATAGCAAGAAACCTTCACAACCATTTGGAATAACGCTGGCCTTCTGGCAGCATAGTCTGGGCAAAATTATGTATAGCATGAAGTTTTACATCAAAGCGCATGAATCCAGAGCTTATCTAAACAATTCTCTCTTGGTTTGTGATTTACTGTGGAGTTGCCTGGTAGGAGAAGCTTTATTTGAATTTAGATTTTATTTCTTACCACTGTTTTTTTTACTGTTTACAAGAAGGAAGGGATAGCTTGCAAAAAAGAAGACTTACTTTGCATTACATTTTGTTGTTTTCCCTTTAATTTTCACTGTTTGTTGTTAGAAAGGGATAGGTTGACTACAGGCAAAGTCTAGGTGACCTAAGGAACCTACTCAACTGTAAAGTCACAGAGACTGCAGACCGGACAAAAACAATCTTGTCTTGGTTTGTGATTTATTGACCTTTACTGTAAAAAGAGGTGCAACTGTGAGTAATACTGAGCAGAAGCCACTGTGCACATTCGCATGTGACAAAGAAATTCCAGCTTTCTTTAGTATTAATTGTACAGTGTTTGTGTGATTTTTGTCAAAGAAGTTGGATTTAACTTCTCTTTGAATTCTGTGGTAACTGATTATAATTATTATTTTCTTTTACAATTTTTTTACTTATTTGAAACTGAATATGAATTCCTTAAATAAGTATGCCATTAATGATTTGCTAAAGCACAATTACATTGTACAGTGTAATAAATGTTATGTATATTTAAAAGTAACACCTCATAACAGTAGTGATATGTGGTCCTTGTGTCAAAAGCTAGACAATTTGCTTACCATTATTAGTAGTACAGCTAGACTTTCTGGT
The DNA here is from genome assembly GCF_019279795.1 of Protopterus annectens. NCBI lineage: Eukaryota > Metazoa > Chordata > Ceratodontiformes > Protopteridae > Protopterus > Protopterus annectens. The sequence goes on from NC_056728.1 coordinate 200,387,597, forward strand.
GATGATTGCACTTGTGCAATTGGCATGGCTTGGAGAAAGTACAGTTGTACACACTTACCATAAATGTAAATGTTCGAGTGTATTCACTGTAGCACTCATCACCTGTGGGTTATCCCTGCTATGGTAGCCCTCGGCCGGCCCAGATACCATACTCAATGTTTTTCTGCGTCGGCTGCTGTCGCTTGTTGACTGACGTCAGGTCATCAGTGCTATAAAGCAAGGCAGCCGACGCCATTACATCAATTTTTCTTGCCCTAACCAGTCAGAAGCCCAAGGAAATATGGTAAAGTGGTCCTGGTGGCTAAAGGCCACCATAAGAAGCTTATGTCTCCCTAAGGAAAGAGGATATAAGGGGGAAGGAGGGAGGGAAACCAAGACAGCAACAGTGAATACATTTGAACATCTACTTTTATGGCAAGTGTACATAACTGTACTAGGTTCTTCATGTTTCACGGATGCAGTCATCACCTGTGGGAGGATACGCAAAGCTGAGGAGAGGGGTGGAAGGATTAGAGACCTAGGCATAGGTATGTATGCCCTGCAAAACTGCAGAGGCAAACCCTGCCCTAGCCTTAGAGAAAAGAGGTAGGTGGTAATGGTTTGTAAAGGTATGGACAGAGGTCCAGGTGGCAGCTTCCAAGATATCCCTGATGGGAACTCCTCTGAGGAATGCTGTGGAAGTGGAGGCTGCCCTAGTGGAATGGGTATGAATAGACTTAGGGGGTGGTTTCCCATGTAATCTGTAGTAGAAATGGATACAGTGTGATATCCACTTGAAAATGGTTTGCCTGGAAATAGGCTTCGCCTCTGCCCCTGGGCCAAAGCTGACAAGAAGCTGGTCTGTTTTCCTGAAGGGTTTACTAATGGTCCGGGTAGACTCAGAGTTGTCTGTGCATGTTTAGTAAGTGCAGAATTCTTTCCCCCTTGTTTTGAGGGTTAGGGAAGAAGGTGGGTAGATGTATGGCCTGGTTGAGAGTCACATTAGATACCACCCTGGGCATAAAGGAGGGGTTAGTCCTCAGGAAGACCCTGTCTGCATGGAAAATGATGAAGGGCTCAATGGCCATCAGTGCCTGAAGTTCTGAAACTGTTCTGGCCGAGGTGATAGCTAGTAGGAAAGCACTCTTCCAGGAAAGGTATTTCAGTTCTGCTGAAGCAGCAGGTTCGAAGGGAGGTAAAGTTAGTTTTTCCTAAACAAAATTCAGTTCCCAGACTGGTGTGGGTGGCCTTCTGGGAGGTCTGATATTAGAAGCCCCTCTGAGGAATTGTTTAATCAAAAGGATGTGAGAACAGGGGCTGGTCTATATTGAAATGAGCTGAAATGGCTGAGGCATGGACTTTAATAGAAGAGAAGGAGAGGCCACTATTGAGTAACTCCGCTAGATAGTCCAGGATAAGAGGGGCGGAAGGTTGTGAGGAACTGCCCCCTCTGGACTGGCTCCAGGAGCAGAAACTTTTCCATTTCCGTGTGTAAGATTTTCTGGTGCTGGGCCTTCTGGCCTCTGTGATAATGTCTAGGACCTGTTTGCTTAACAGTGGCCACTTGTTTGCTTTTAGAGCATTAGCCATACTGACAGTTTGAGAGTCTGCAAGTCTGGGTGCAGCATCCCCCCCCCACCAGAGTCATGAGGTCTGAACAGGGGAAGCTGCCTGGGAGGCTGTGATGTCAGGCTGCGCAGTAAGAGGTACCAATGCTGTCTGGGCCAATCTGGAGCAATGAGGATGGCCTTTGGTCACTCCTCCCCTATCTTGATCAGTACTTCGGGAATAAGAGGCAGAGGAGGAAACGTGTACACAAAGAAGTTGTTCCAGGGGAAGGTCAAGGCATCCACCTTCCACTCTAGGTGGCGATACTCCCTGGTACAGACTTTTTTTAGCTGGTGGTTCCGGAGTTCCCCACTCCTGAGTGACTTGCAAAAAGATTTTTATGTGGAGCTGCCATTCGTGGGGGTCCAGTCAGTTTCTGCTTAAGTGGTCTGCCAGGGTGTTGTTGATCCCTGGTAGGTATTGGGCTATTAAGTGTAATCCCATGGAGGAGGCCGTCAGCCAGAGGTTCATGGCTAGCCTGCACAGAGGGTAAGATTGGGTCCCCATTACTATGGTGTTGTCTGCTCTGATAAGGAGAACCCCTGGCCTGAGATGGGGTTTGAAGGTTGTCAGAGCCTTTTGTACTGTCATCACTTCCTTCTGGTTGATGTGCAAGGGAAGGTGCTGGGCACCTGCCTGCTTAGTGAGTGCCCAAGCAATCTCTGAGGCGTCGGTGGTGACCGTCTGCCTGGAAGGGCAGAGAATGAAAGGAAGACCCTTGTTCTTAGCACATGCCCCTGCTCACCAGAGAAACTCAGCCCTTATACAGGGGATCAGAGTGAGAGAGCTCTCTAGAGGCTAAGAGTGCTGGCACCAAAGGTTCTTTAGATACCACTGAAGTTCTCATGTGTAGCCTGGCCAGAGGAATTAGAAGGATGCAAGATGCCATGTACCCCAAGGCTTGCAGGAACTTCCTCACTGTGAGGTGACTTCTGGAAGCCAGCTGGGTAAAGCAGAGAGGCTGGAAGCTCTGCTTTTCCGGGGATAGGAAGGCCAATTGGGATGCTGTGTCCAGCAGTGCTCCCAAGAAAATGATCCTCCTGGAGGGTGCTTGCTTTGATTCCTTCTCGTTGATGGTGAACCCTAAGTAAGTTAGGAGAGTTTAGAGGTCCTGGGGCAGCTTTCCTTTGCACTCTGCCTAAATGAGCCAATCATCCAGATAAGGGTAAATCTGTATATTTCTCTGAATGCAAACTGCTATGGGTAGGACTAAGCATTTGGTGAAAACCTTGGGAGCAGTAGATAAGCCATAGGGTAGCGCAGAGAACTGAAAGTGTTGTGAGCCTGCTCTGAAGCTCAGGAATTTCCTGCAGAATTCCCTTATGGGGATGTCGAGGCAGGCATATTTTAGGTCTAGGGTCACTGACCAGGCATTTTTTTGTCAGCAAAGGCAGCAGCTGCTGCAAAGTTAGCCTTTTGAATTTGGGGACCATCAGGGAGGTGTTCAGAATGGATATACCCAGGATGGGGCACCAAGTGCCCTCTTTTCTGGGAACAAGGAATAGTCTGGAATAAAAGCCTTTGCTTGTTTGACCTGCGGGAACAGGTTCTTCTGCCCCCTGGGATATGAGAGCTTGGACTTGTTTCAATGCCTCTGCCACTGATTTGGAGGAAAGTCTGGGTACCCTCTTGGAATTGGGAGTTTGTTGAAAGAGAATTTGTATCCCTGACCTGATCTTGAAGACCCACTAGTCCTTTGTTACAGAAAGCCAATTTTCTTTGCAGCTTTTGGTGAATGAAAGGAGGGAAGAGGGGGAGAGGGAGTCATTGAGAGTTTTTGCCATAGAAGGATGGCTTAGAACTCCCTGCCTTTGGGGTGGAATTGGTTCACTCTTTGGTTCTCTGCTGTTCCTGGGATAGGGGCCTGGGTGGTCTGTCCCTTTGGGGCTTACCTTGCCCCTATCTGCTAGGTGCTAGAAAAGACCAGTTCTGAGAGGGAAAATTCCTGCTGAACCTAGGAGGATGAACCTGAAAAAAAATATTTTACTGTTTGCATAGATTTTGCTCTGTCTTCCATCTTTTTAAGCACCTCTTCTGATTTTACTCCAAACAAGCATTCCTTATCCAAGGGTGCATCAATTTAGACTGGACATGATCAGGGGAGAGGTTGTTCCTTCAACCATGCATGTCTCCTAATGACCGATCCTGACACTGCTGCCCTGCTTGAGGCTTCTAGTGTGGGATATCCACAGTGTAATGAGTGTTTGGCCACTTGACAAGTAGAGTGCAGTAAATCTGCTAACTCTTTCGAATTGGCACAGTCAGGAAAGGTAGAAATATTTTGCTTTAATAGTTCCAAAGTGTGTTGTTGATATTTTAACATATGGAACTTGAGAGTTGAGTGCTCTGACAGCTAAGGTTGCAGAGGTGTATACTTTTTTAACCCATCTGTCTAGACCTCTAGAATCCTTGTCACAAGAAATAAGATTCTTTACAGAACTAGCCTTAGCTCCCTTAGGTCCCTGTGTAATGACCTCTGGGTCTGCAGTAGGATTTCTGTACAGGTATTTGTGAGAATCCGGTACTCTGCAATACCTGTCAGGTTTACTGGGAGCAGGTGGGAGGGTGTCGGGGACTAAGCTGGATTCATGGAAAACATCATCCACGAGTTCTACGATAAGGGGGATGGTCAGGGGCTGTGCTGGGGAAGGTCTAGAAACTCTTAGTCTTTTCTTAGACTGAGATAAGTCTTTTCTTAGACTGAGGGAAGTCTTTTCTTAGACTGAGGGAAGTCCTGAGACTCCCAGTGGAAATGTTCCCCGAGGGTGTGAAGGGTTTCCCCAAAAGGAAAGGTCTTCTGGTGGGGAGGCAGAAGGAATAGATTTCTCTGCATTTGAATCCTCATAAGCAGTCAGAGGTTGTCGTTCCTGTTCAAAATCTGAATAATCAGATTCCGCAGAATCCTGCTCTGTCATTAGTTCAGAAGAAGGGTGTCTTTTCCTTTTAGAAACTGTGGCCTGACTACCCCTGATAAGGGAGATAATATCCTCTGCCATCTTAAGCATTTGGGCGTGGGGTGGTGGAGCAGGAGTAAGAGGGTGCCTAGAGGTAGATTTTCTAGGAGTGGCCTGGCTTCTAGGCCCAAGAGTATCCATCAGTTTGAGAGAAATGGTAGTCGGATGAGAAGACGTCTGTTTTTGTCTACAATTGGTAGTGCAAAAGGCATCCTCGGAAGCTGGTGCCTGCATCGTGGCTCCGGACCCAAGAGGCAGAGACGACCAAAGTCTTGGAAGACAAGGAAAATTTCTGTGGCATACCAGACTCTGAAAGGGTCTCAGTAGAGACTTGCGTAGATATCGTATTGGGCATCAGGGGCTGCGAGAGCACCTCACTGAATTCCGGAGAACTTATGACCTGCTTAGCCTTGCGTGGTCTGTCTGTATCTTTATCTCTACATTTTTTCAGAATTTCTATGGATTGTTGGCCGACTGATGCCATTTCGGAATGTGAAGATGGAAGATGAAAATACCGGTCTACAATACGAGCTCTACGACAAATGGTTCTAGAGTTAAAGAGGGCACAGAAGTGGCAACGGGGACGTCGGGGTCTGGGCCTAAACAAGTGACGCAGTATGAATGGAAGTCTCGGTGTGGGATCCGCTTTCCACTGGCGAAACAATTGTTAACTTTTTCAGTGATCGGTTAGTGCAAGAAAAAAAGGATCCCCGACAGGGTACTTAGCTTTAGACATTTTCAGCTGTAATTCGAGCTCTGGTAGCGACCAACTGGCATACTTGTGAACTGCTTCTGCTATGGGCTCCACAGCAAGATGTAATGGTGTCGGCTGCCTTGCTTCGTAGCACCGACAACCTGACGCAAGTCAACAAGCAACAGCAGCCGATGCAGGAAAAACACTGACTCTGGTATTTGGGCCGGCTGGGGGCTACCACAGCAGGGATAACCCACAGATGACTGCAACAATGAAACAGAAAGAACATCTGTTGTTGGCATGTTTTAATATTGCTACACACTCAAGTGCGCTAGCTTGCACAGCATTTGAGCTGTTTTAACCGATTTTCTGGAAAAAAAAAAAAACAAAACAAAAAAAGTTCTAAGCTTGTTTCCTGCATTTCCTCTAACTAGTCTTTTCTGGGTTGGAGGGAAGCCTTCTAGCTTATCAGCGGGAGTGGTAAGCACTAGGTAGCCTATCTTGCACAAGAGGAATGGTTTCTGGCCCAGAAATTGTAGTTTATTGGCAGTTTGGGCAGTTTTTCAATCCCTTTCAGCTTTCTGGTTTAAAAACCCGTGTTTGCGCTTATTTAAGCTCCGTGCAGCAGTGCCGAGCTGAGGTAAACTATTACTGGTGCCAGAAAGTCTGCTCTTCAGTTTTTCCCTTAGATCTTGCTAGTTCTTTCTCTCTTGCACTTCAAATAGCCTAATTGCTTTGCACTTCAACAGGTTTTGGTAGCAATTACTGTAGTACACAAGTGCTATCAGCACTAGTCGTTCTTTACTGAAATACCTCCAAAACGTAGTAGTAGTTATGAACACCTCTCCTGGCATGATTAAAGGGCAGTTCCCTGTGCTTTCTTCTATTAACCTGGTGCACTTGGGCATTCTGAGGCAGTGTAGCAACTGCCTCATATACACATACAACCCTCTCCTCTTACCTCCAAACACTCAGACTTATGAGAGATGCACTTATATCACCAAATTGAAAGCTATGCACTCTCCAGCCAAGACCGGACTAGCTGGTAAAGAGGATAAGGTCAACACCTGCACCACACCACATGGAACACAAAGCCCTCCAGAACACCCACTATCACAGCTCTCACATAAAAACACAAACCACACACCCACTTTCTCAGAGGCTCTCAATAGAAATTTACTCAAAACGCAGAAACCTCCAAGACAGAAATGCACTCGACCACCACAACACATCACAAACCAGAGAACACATAGCTCACCTCCAGTGTGCCCCTCAACCTAAGCCTCTAAGGCTAAACATCTTGCCCAATACACTAATCATAGGATTATTCAATAGTGAGGCACAAAGATGTCCCACTCACTAGGTTAAATAAGGAGAAGGTAACAGTCAGCTATCAGGTGCCAAAATCCGACACATAAACGCACTCAGGTCACGCCACAACAAGTACAAGTATGACTCTGTCATTGTCCATGTGGGTGCGAGTGACCTGAGATGCACCTCCCTGGACTACATGAAAAGAGACATGGTGGAGCTCTCGGATTATGTGGCCCAGGCAGGTATGACACTAGCCCTGAGCATTATCCTACCATCACCTAGAATGATACCGCAGTACAAACAAAAATGATTGACTTCAACAACTGGCTATGTTTCTGGTGTCATTTTAAGGAGATCCAGTATCTGTCTGCTTGGGATGACATGATTGACAGACCTCGATGCTTTGCCAGAGATGGCCTGCATCTGTCACCCCTGGGTTTCCAGGTACTGGCTAAGGCTCTTGCCACCCCTATAGTGCCTTTTTTAGGCAGTATTCCAAAGACCAAATTGCCACCATAGCTGCTATAAATAAATGCAATCTGAGGGTCATGCTGCTCAATGCTAGAAGTCTAAATCTCAAGATGCACTCACTAACCACTCCTCAAAATGGAGAACATTGACATTTGTGCTGTAACTGAGACCTAGTTTAAAGCGGCAGAAAGCACCCCTGCGCTACCAGGCTATAACTCATTCCACACCTTTCAGCCGCAAAACATGGACCAAAGCTCCAAAGGCAATGGTGTCTCCACATTCACAAAGATATGCACACTTCCCTTCCAGACTAGTAGCCCAGCATAACACATCTGAGATACTTCAGGTACAACTAACATTATAGGTCACCAACCATGTCCCTAGACTTTCACACCACGTTCCTAAGCATCCGGGAATCAATCAAGGTCGAACCCAACACTAACATACTAGGTGACTTCAACTACCCCTCCATCAACTGGGAAAACTATTCAAGCACCAATACACTGGCCCAACGCTTCCTGAAATTCATCAATTCCAATGCCCTGGACCACCTCATTCTGCCCCCACTAGAGGAAGCAACATCCTTGACCTAGTTATTACTAACATGGACGACCGTAGCTCTACACCAAAAGTCAATCCCTCCCTGGTCAGATCCAACCATAAAGTAAACTAAACTGTTAAAGAGTACACTAAGTGAGTAGGCAGTAAATGCAAGTAATCATTTAGCAATAAAGTTGATAAAGTCCTTAACAATAAATTTTAAGTGAGAAGAGTATCAACTAAACATATTAACAGTAAATTTGTTGCTACATTACAAAAGTAAGTAGAGACAATTTTAAATGTTGTGGTCATGACAGGTCTCTTTCTGAATCTCCAATTGTAGAACACATATATTTTCTAACGCATAGTTCATTGGTGAGTAAACATTTTCTTAAATTTTCTCTAATTTTTATGTTTTATAAATATTATAATTCTGATCCGACAATTCTATCAGGTTAATCTCACTGATACATTTACATATGGCATAATATTTGGCCGTAAGAATGACTGAACCATTTCTCCAGAGGTGGCAAGTTGCACTTTAAATTTAAACTTTTCTACTAATTTATTCCAAAAAGAAGCAACCAGCTCACAGTCCCAAAGAATGAATTTTAAATTTACAATTTTTTCTTTGTAGCACTGACATATTGAAGAAAAGGGTACTTCAAAATATCTTAATTTAGCTAGGTTCAGACACACATCATAAATAACGTGGTGCAGATTTGCAAGTCTGTAAGAAGAAATTAGGTAAACTGTAGAAAACCAGATTTGTCACCAGTTAATAGTAACATTGCCTTTTGTAAGTAGTTAATTAAATATATGAAAAATATTACCACATCAAGTAAGTTACCAAAGGACTGCTGTAAATTTTATTTTTGAAAATTAAAATGTCATTTTAAATCAAACTGAAGGTACTAAACAAGGGTATTGTACTGGTTATCACAGAGATTCTTTGGAAAGGTGACCTCTAGAAAAGGTATTCAGCATACCATATGTTTTTGTAAAATGTATTCGGTACTAGCCAAGCAAAAAATCCCCAGATTTAAGGCATATGTTACTGAATCTAGATAGAATGGGAAAGTTTAAAAAAGCCTGGACTCACTGTAATGTTCAGATTACTTGTAAGAGGTTAGACATATGATACCTCTCAACCTCTTAAAGCAAAAAATCTAGACAAAGCTTGACAAAATGGGGGTACAAATAGGGACATATTTTAAATATTATTCTTATAAACTTAGAAAGTTGCTAGAGTAACAAGATTTGTTTTAATACACATTTTCTGAGGGGGTTAAAGTCTGAAACTCAAACGTATGTAATTCTTTAGTGACTACAATCCTGAGATCATCCCAGTGATTTGCCAGGAAATAAAAGAGGAACAGGCCAAAAATATGAGCCAAAAATCTAGACATGCTGTGAAAATCTGTACGGTTGAGAAGTACATTTGCCCTCCCAAGGAAAACTTGACAATTGTGTTTACTCATCTTCAGCATCCATGCTGCCATTTAATTAATGAAAAAAGACATGTTAATCTACAGCTTAGTGTAGGGCTTCCCACAGGTAATGATGTGTGCACACCAAGTACAAGAACTATTTGTTATAGGGCAGAATTCCACTTCAGAGAGATCTGCTATAAAGCTGAAATTTGTTAAAATGGAATGGAGAGTGTAGAGGGAAGGAAAGTCAAGACTGAAGCATAATATTTCTCAGTACAACAAATCTAGACATTATGATGGCATTAAAAATATGGTGGACAACACATTACACAATCATCATGGAAAACTTTCAGAACTACTACTTTTTACAGCTTTGAACATTAAGCTTTGCACAGTGTATTTAGTCCTTGAAAGAAATGCTCTTTCCTTACTCATGACTTTCTTCAGGTCATTACTAAAGCAAAAGGTTGCAAAAATGCTCTAAAATACCTTGCAGAACAGCTAGAATTCCTTGGTCGGGGGGGGGGGGGGCTAGCACACCAACTCTCTTGATTTAACTGTGGAGGAAATAAATGAATTATCACAACACAGTTTTTGCTGCATCTTTGTGATGTCAAACACATGGCCACAGCCACAACCCTTACGTTCTACACTGGGACATCTGAAAAGAAAGCAGCTGTGCTAAACAGTATGATTTCCAGGGGACATTCCTTTTTCTCATTTGAGGCAAATCTTTTGTATTTCAATAACTGACTGGAAGGCATGGTTTCCAACACAACTACTCATTAAGGAACACATTCAAAATCAAAAATTCCACAGGCAAAGCATAAAAATTAGTTGAATCTTCACCTGACACTTCCTTGACCTGAAGTGGTATTGAAATAATCATAAAGAAACCCTTACAACTTAGGGGCTGTGAAGAACAGTTTCGTATTTGGATAACCAGACAGATACCATAGCTTCTATCAGTCCTACTTAAAGTTCTCAAAAGCAAAGAGTTCACAGTGGTAGCATAAAATTAGTCCAACAGTCCCTGAATAAGCCATCCATGACTTCAGGTACTTCAGAAACTACCATTTTATTTTGTTTAAATTTGTTAGTCTCAGTAGAACTCTAATCAGAAAAGAACAATTTCAGTCTCACCCCGGGAGATCCGAGACTCAGAAAACTTCACTGACATGGGAGGGGGTGGGGGCAGAGAGGACCCCCATGGTCTGGGAAACAAAGTGAGAGTTGCTAAAACAAACTCATTGCAGTCTCACTGACCATCTGTCAAAAGCTTTACAGGTTCATAGATTAGTACCAAGCTAACTGCCCTTGCAAGCCATTTTAAGCCTAGCCAATTATCCATTGTGAGACTCAAACCCCACACCTTGTAAGGCAAACACCTTAACAATTAGGCATCCCTTTACTACTACAAACAGCACAATGAAAGGACTGAACTTCCAAAACACAGACAATAATCTTGGCATGACACTAAAACATAGTAACACAGACAAAAAACTTGGCATGACACTAAAACATAGTGAGGAATTAAAGAATAATTTGTTTTTTGTTCTTCTCATGAAAGACAGTCCATAAAAATAGAATACAATCTGGGGCATTTAATGCACAAAGCTATGGATCTCAATATAGCCTAATTTCTAGCAAGTCCTTCAAAATGTCACAGCACATTACTAGAGAAGGATTTGTCAGACATCATTTTTTGTATTCAGATAATTATAATACTGATAAATGTTCCCCACCCTCAAGTCTTAAATATGCATCTCTCCAAATTCTCTCCCTACAAACAGCTGGTGCCCACCACCCCACCCCACCCCACCCCCAACAATCACAAAGGCCATTTTTGAGGAAATTCCCTCCTATAAATATGTTGTGTACAAGGATTATACAGGGGGCTTCTTTAGCAAGTCCTAGATAATACGAACTCGGAAAAATGGAGATGAACAGAGCCAGCCATCATTTTTAATTGCATACTGACGATTGCTTTCTGAGATCCACGTTTGGGATTACCAGGAATGTGAAAAAGCAATGGAAACACGCTGAAAAATAATCGTACTTTGCTGGACGGACTCTCGTCAACTAACAAGCAGTCATGGGTCGGTACAACAAAATGCAGCAGCTGACACAAAAATACCGCAAACAGATGAATGTTAAAACAGGACAGCACAAAATCCACCTTATTTAAAGCGCACGGAACACAACTCATGTAACAAACTACATGCCTGCTAGTGTCAATCCTGCCCCGCCAAATGGGGATCTGCTGTCAGAGATTTAATGCTGAGCCGCCTTTATTTATGGCCACACACACATACATTACATCACAACCATACACAGTTGTACCAACACTGCAGGAAGCTCCCTGTCAGGTTAAGTAGGTGTCACAATCCGTGAAAACCCCACAGGAGCAGTGACAACGAGGCGCTAGGAAGGGACATGTAGTGACAGTAACTGGGAAGCCCTCAAATCCGCCCTTCCATCACCTACCTTCTCCTGGGCTCGGGTGAATTTCTTCTGCACGTTGATTGCCAACTTCCCAGCACTTACGCCTCCTTTGCCCAACTCAGCCATTTTGTTTCCCAGTTAAAATTTATCTGCGATCATCAAGAAGAAAAGCAGGACAAGGAAAGCCGTGAACCGCAGAGACACACAATGAGCCCAACCCCTCGGAGTGACAGCTGTGTGTAAGGACGGCCTTTTAAAGAAATAGTGCGCAACTAACAGCAAAGCAGAACACTCTGCCAGAGTCTGACTCTGACAAGTAGCACAGGCAAATCTGCATCACTACAGTCCAAGTATACAACCTGGACAATCCCGTCACCCCTGACTCCAGTCCACTCAAGAAAGGCTTCTGTACAAACACAAGGAGTTCACACATCTCCCCTGAGAAGTAAAGCAAAAAAAAAGAGAAACTTTATATCCAACGTTGCTGCATTTCACTTGAGCACAATTCTTAAAGCCATACATTGGAATACATTTTTGAAGACGGTAAGGAGATAGTTTTAAGTAAGAAATAAAAGTACCAGACAGATGGGTAGTATCATATTTCACAAACGCCCTTGACTTTCATGAATTTCCCCGATTTTTGTCAGAATTTTGCTTTGTCGTGTAACTGGCTATTTTTGGAGGAAAGACGGTGGATTATTCAACTAAATGTATTAATGACAGTAATTAGATTAACTCACATGATGCATTTTAATTTGCTTTGTTTTATTCTGTCAGCATCTCAAATTAATAATGTTAATATTTTAAAAAGTGCCAATGATTATTGTTATTATTATTATTAAAGTTGGAAAATAGTAATGTGAATCATGAATTTGTTTTCTTTATAAAAACTACCTAAGTACTTTTTCTGTTTTGTTGTTAAATGTTTCCTCCATTTTTTTATTCAGCTTAGAGTTCCAGAACAGATATTCTGGATGAGCAGGTTTTCCTGAGACAATTTTAATTTCATGATTATCTAATACCGGCTTATAAAAGGTACTACAAATAACTTACTGTAAAACATTCTGAATATAGTTTAGTGAATGTTTTGTCTTGGAGACAGTTTTTTTTTTTTTTTTGGAGTCAATGAAGTGCACAAAAAAAATCCTAGTAAATATAATGATTTGCTATATACGAGGAAGTGAAGGTAATCAAAGTGCAACTACAGCCAGTGGCAAAACAGAGGAGCAGATTAATACACAAAGGGTAACTGTATTCCTCAAATAGTAATAAAACATTCAGTTGGAGAGATGTTGTGTACCATGGAGGGAGAAGGAAAGACTCCATACAATTAATAGCAGTATGATCAGCCCCAGAAACACCAAGAACAATATACTAAGATGTGACATTGATGAGGACTGGGATAGCAAGTTGGTGCATAAAGACCCCTACAGGTCACCATAAGTGAAAACCTGCCCAATAAATAGAGTAACCCATAAGATTGCAATAGACAACCAACAATCTCAGCTAATCCTGAGACGATGAAATACATACCAAATGCATACAGAAATGTGCAGTGGCATACACTGTACTGGCAATACACCATCACAGGATCATTCAGTAATGTGCAACTGTTCAGCTGCATGTGCTTAACAGATGTCTAGCAACAAGGAATTTAAAAGTGGGCACACTAGCTGTACATGTATTCTGCAACAATTTTTTTGCACTTTCCCCATAATTTGGGGTGGCACGTTTTTCACATTTTATATGCATTGTCTAAAGAATTGTAAAACCCTTTATTAAGATCATCTGTGTCTCTACTATCTTTGTCAGTTCCTGGTAATGCCTTATTCAAAGTATAAATCAGTTAAAAGCTGGAGCTTAATGTAAACTAAAGTGTTTTTTTACAGTATTTTAAAATACAAATTGTAAAGCAATAATTTGAAGCTTAAAACTTAGGCACAGATAACAAAATCTAAGACTATGGGGGTAGTGATTTAAGTCTTAAGAATTTTACCTCATGAGATACCATTTTTCTGTCTAAATTATTCAATGCATATGTGAGACCAGTGATCTCATCATTCTGCACTTATAATACGTGTGATATACTGATTTTTTGAGGTATTCAGCATAAATCTACTAAAATAATTATTATATTTAATCAACTTACTTATGTAATATATATATATCTGTGTGTGTGTGTGTGTGTATATGTATAGACAGCTAAATGGATATAGCTATAGGTCAGGACTCAAGTTACAGACATTTCATGTTGCAATCTAAATGTGCCTCGAGAGGAAGATATTATACTTCACTTATAAGTGTAGGACAGTATTGAAATCTAGGTTAATCTGATATTCTGTGGTTTGCTTGTGCAATAAGCTTCCCATACACAGACACACACATCAGTGAGACTATAAATATATTTGAAAATTCTCTTAGCAATTGGATGGAGCAGTTAGTTTATTATTTGCATTTTAATTGCCCTTTTAGCGCTCATGCAGTTATCCATATAGCTAAATGGATAGCGTTACAGGTTTGTGTGTAATAGGTCCAGGGTTGGAATACATGGAAGGGAAAACATGTATTTATTGATCCCACCTGTGTCCCTGCTGGACAGGGGAAATAGGTGCTGACATTGTGGGAACATGGGCAAAATTCTTGGCTAGGCTTATAAGGGCCTCCGGGCCAGTAGCCTACTATCATCCTATGAACCTATAATTTATTCCTCAACTACGAACAATGAATATTAGTAATGTTTCATGTAATGGAATGATTTAAATTTTTAATTTGTATTTGATAGTTTTCCTTTCATGTTAACAGTTAACTTCTTATGAAAAGGTGCTACTTACTATTCAGAATTAAACACATCAGACGCTCATCAAAAATACAATCATATTAAGATGTTAGACTTATTTAAATACCCATCATACACGGTTTTAGCTTTTGAAAAATTCAGTCTGTCTAATATAAACTGTATAATGTAAACTGCCAGTAAAATATTTTAAAAAAGGGCAGCTTTAAACCACCATAAAGATAAGCACCTCTTTTGGTGTCATTTCTCTGTGCCCCATCATAGATTTAGTGCTATTAGCAGGGTTTCTTTTGTCCCTTTTTTGGACAATGATATACTTATTTTGAAGTAAATTTGCTTGCTGTCATGAGAAGATAATAAACCTAACTACCATTTTATATTTAACATTTTACCTCCCACTTCCCATTTTACACCTGTCCCATGGTTTGTTGTACACCTTTCTGTACATTCTTTCTACTGCCTGTTTTAGTAGTGCATCTCATGGTTCTACCAGCCTCTCTGTAAAAGGACTCCAGGAAAGCCAGGGACTAGTTAGTCCCTGCAATTCTGATTGTCAAGTGGATTTACTATCTGTATGATTTTCTAAAGCAACAATCTTAGGTCTGACACACTACTTCTTTTCTGCTCATTTCTCAAATGTCCAAGAGTTTAGCTCTAATGTTTGTTCTGTCCATCTTACAAATGTGATTTTCCTGGTATATCATCAACAGTTGCAATCATTCAGTAATATTCCAGAGATACAGACTTCTTATTATCCAGAAGCTGCATGGTAACACAGATCCTATAATTCTACTAACTTGCTGGGAGAATAAGAGCAGTATTTTAAAAACAACGTCCCTGATTTTGGTTTACAGGTTCTGTTGTCAAGCTTATTGACCTATTGGCCTTCAAGACCAATAACAGTTGTAAAACTATGCTAATATTTTCTGATTCCTGTATATATGGAATAAATGGGGCCACAAGTTGGCTAAATCTCATATTTTAGTGTCATGTGATCGGAGTGGCTCTTTCCAGCCCTTCTCACCCAGGTAGTTGATATTACAAAGCTACTTACCTGCACTACTCAGGTTAAGGCTATTCACCAATTTTTCCATAGCCACCCTGTTTTCAAACACTCTTACTAAATTATCACTTAGGAAATAGGCATACATACATTAATGGACAAGAAAAGAAACCTTATTAACATTTTTTCTGTTTACACACATTATATGTTACATGTTTTCTTTCTTTACAACTGTCTCCCAAGTCCAACATTACACAAATTGCTCCATTCCGTAGATCTCATTTCTCCTCCTGAACATTATTCCATTTTATTATTTATTTATTTTATTTGTATTTGTTGACTGGGGCAGTCCAAATGGGTCAATGCAATGACCATCTTTTCAATGGAGACAAGGGGAGTCAAGCTGTGAGATTAGACATAATATTATAAACAGAATAACAATTATAAAATATCATTGCTTGACAACAGATTACAGATGTAGTTAGGATGCAGACAGTATTATAAAACTGGCAATAGATAACAAAAATTATGTAAGAGTAACTAAACAATGGTGAAGGTAATACAGATATTAAACATATAGTTCATGATATAGACAACATAGTTACAACATTTGTTTATAGAGGAAACTATCGGCTGTGTGTTATGTTACATAGATGAGGTTGTGTGGAGGTGTGGCATAAACACTATGAAATATATCCAATAACAGTAGGATTCCTAAAAGATTAGGAGATAAAGAGAAATACTTTATTTTTTATTTATTTTATTTTACATTTGTTAACCGGGCTAGTCTAACTGGATATATTTCCATTTTCAGTAGAGGCCCGGGGACAACATCTCCAGTAGTAAACAATTTAATTATAAATTTGAAATACAATACAAACGATGCAAATCATAGTTGATACATAGTAAATGAAAGTAGTTCAATAAAAAATACAAGAAGCAGTGAATAAAAAAATGGAGATAAAAGTGGTATTTACACTAATAGAAAAGTGACAAAGTATGTGTTAAATTATTTACACAAATAAAAGTGACAAAAGGGTATGATAAAATTATGAAAATAAGAATGTTTTGTGATAATCAACATGATAGATTCCACCAGTATGTTCCATTGTGTTCACCAGTTTCTGTTCTGCTTCAAAAATTATGCATTAGAGGTAATACACATGGGAAGAGATGGGAGCAGAGAGAACAGTAAAAGACCAGTAGAAGTATTTTTAGTCTATAGGTTGGTACTATGGAGGTCTAGACTGTGGGAGTGTAAGGGTAACAAAGAGCTGAATGTAAGAAGACTTAGTGCTAGTGTGGGAGATATGTATCTGAAGTACAGGGATAGATGTGTAAGAATCAGCATAAGGTGGGTATTAGGGTTCTGTGTGGTGGGGGAGGTATTATCCTTGTGGTAAACAAGAACAGAGCCTGGAGAATGGGAGATGTTTGAGTTTGAGTTTGAATTTATAGTTGGAATAGATTAGTTTTAGCTGCAGGTGAAGTCAACATGTGAGGAATATATAGAGTCTCCAGCATGGCTATTTGCAGGAACTACTTGAAGGAGCATTTTGTTTTCAGAGCAGAGAGATCAATTTGGGAAATACATCTGGAGGACATTGGATAATGCTGGACATTGTTTTTGTTTTGCAAATGAGTTTGTGCATAGTGGTTAGTTGCAGAAGGTTAGGGAGTGGGGAAGTTCTAGTCAGGGTAGTTTTTGCACGGCAAGACAATGATGTGCCTTATAAGCTATGTTTACTGCATATTTGGCAACTTTCTTATAACGCTGCCCCAGAAGTTTCAGTTGACAGGCTTGTACACTTATCAATACTAATGCAGCATAGGTTGGAAGTAAGACGTCTGAAGCTATACATTTGTGTGAGGAATTAGGTAAGGGAAGATTCCGTAGAGAGTGCCTAGTTTTTGGTGTTTTTTTTCTTTTCTTTCCTTTTTTTTTTTTTTTTCTATTTCTACTATGTGGTAGTCAAATTTTAGATTGTTGTATGAAATACCTGTTCTATATTTTCTCTGATAGGAGAGGTTACAGGTGAGTAATATGAGCTTTTTTGGGGGGAGGTGGTTAGAAGTATTTGTGAGTTGGATAGTCATGTTTCAATTTATGTGAGGGATTCTTGGATTAAGTTTTGTAGTTGATTCATATTATTGTATGTGCAGATGACACTGGATTCATCTGAATAATGGGCAGTCGGTGGCATGATTGCTGGCTGTGTGTAGATCATTAATGAATATATTAAAGAGCAGAGTTCCAAGTATGGATCTTTGGGAAAGTCCAAACAAGATAGGTAGGAAGGCAGAGAAAGTGCTCTGCCATTTTGCAGCTTGAGACCTGTTGTTGATATATTTAGTAAACCAGGAGACAGATTGACACATCTAAGTCTGAGACAGGTTAACTTGTGTAAGAGTTTAGCATGGAAGACCATGTAGAAAGCTGAAATATCTAGGAATGTGACTGAGATTAAATTACCTGAATCAAGTTTTTGGTTGCTATAAAGTTTAGAAGTGTTGTGTTGGTACTGTGATAAGGGTGGAAACTATGTAGTGTGGCAGTTAGAGAGCTGTTAGTAGCATATTTTATTTTGCATGTATTGTTTCCACAAATTCCATTTATTTCTATATGTAATTTGCTCTTTCACTTTTCTAAAATCTGATAGTTATTTTAATCTTTTACAATATTCAATATTTCAAATACATTTGATTTAGATTTTGATTTCAATTTTCTAGCAATTTTTTGGGAAGCCAGCAGGATTAAAGTTAACTTACCCTGTCTAAGCAATTCAGGTTCATAGGCTGGTACTAGGCTATCAGCTCTAGGGCCTATACAAGCCTAGCCATAACAATTCCCTGGCTATTTCTTCCCACAATCTTTACTTCCCTGGACCCCTGTCTAGCAGGGCAACTGACGTGATCCCCGGGGTGAATTTCCTATCTCCCATCCAATTGTCAAGGTTCCTTTTGAAGAGGCCAAAGAGGCGCACTGCTTGACATGTATGGG
This sequence comes from Protopterus annectens, assembly GCF_019279795.1. Taxonomy (NCBI): domain Eukaryota; kingdom Metazoa; phylum Chordata; order Ceratodontiformes; family Protopteridae; genus Protopterus; species Protopterus annectens. The sequence goes on from NC_056728.1 coordinate 200,405,833, forward strand.
CAGTCTATTCCAGAGTCTGGGGAGTCTCTGGGTCAGGAACCTGTCCCTCCAGCATGTTTTATTCATTGTGATGACAAGGTTTAGATCCCTGGAGCATATGGCTCTGAGGGATTGGGATTTCTTTAAGTGTAGCATGTCCAACAGCTCTGGGTTTGACATGGCCTTGTATGTTAAGCAGAGATCGTCTCTAAGTAGTTGATATGTGACAGAGTATAGCTGGAGGTTTTTCAGACGGTCAGCACAGGGCATCTGCTTTAGGCCTGTGATTCTTTTAGTGAGGTATTTCTGCGGCCTTTCCAGTTGTTGCAGATGTCTTGAGAGGTACATACCAAACGGGGACGTTGTATTCTATAATGGGTCTAATGACGGATGAGTACAGTGGGACAATGACCTCCTTTTTTCTGGATGAAAATCCCTTGGTGATGAGGTGTGCCACATAGAAGGATTTCCTGACTGTTGTGGCGATGTGGTTATCATAGGTGAGACCACTGTCCACCTGTATCCCCAAGTCTCTTATCACACTTTCAGTGTTTAGTGTACTGCCACCATTATGGTAATTCACGGGTACATGTTTTTTCCTAAAGTGGATAACTACACATTTCTTGCCATTGAGCTTCAGCCCATGGCTCTGGCACCAAAAGGCCCTTTTGTAGAATATCCACATCATTTGGGGATTCAATAATGGCTCTCAGTTTGCAGTCATCTGTGAACTTTGTTAGCCAGAGTCCCTTAGTGTTGGCCTGTACTTCAGAGAAGTAGATGCCAAACAAGACCAGTCCCAGGACTGAACCCTGAGGTACTCCGCTTGTCACTTGTCTGGAATTGGATTTGGAGTTGGCTACTTTTACAGTGTGGCTTCTGTCAGTAAGCCAGTTGGCAACCCATCGAGTGACGTAGAGATTAATGCCCAGCTTACTAAGTTCATCTATGATTCCAGAGTGGGGAATGGTGTCGAAGGCCTTGGCAAGGTCCAGATAGGCTGTGTGGAGCGCCTTACCCTCGTCCACAGCTCTGGAGACTGATTTGAAGAAGTCAATCTGGTTCAGAAGACAAGATCGGCCATTCACGAACCCAAACTGGGTGAGGTCCAGTGTTTGAAGATTGCCAGTGTCTTTGTTTATAAGTTCCATGATAATACATTCCATGGCCTTGCAGATCAGGCTCATCAGACTGATGTGGAGGTAGTTCCTAGGATCCAAGGTGGATCCCCCCTTGTGGAGTGGGATAACTGTAGCTGTGCGCCACTCAGTGGGCACGAAGCCTGAGGTGAAGCTATGATTAAACATGACACTTAGGTGAGGTGCCAGTTCATTTTGTAGTTCATATAGTACACAGCCCGGGATGTCATCTGGTCCCATGGATGCTGTATGTTTAGCTTTGGAGAGTGCAGTTTTTACCTGTGTGGCCATTATTACCTGAATTTGGCAATATTTTGGTATTGAGATGGGCCCTTTAGGGGGTGAGAAGGGGGTGAAGTTGGCACTGAATCATTCTGCCAGGATATTGGCAATATCCTTGGGATTAGTATATTTAATGCCATTATGTTGTAGCTCAGAGCAGATCTGAGCATTGCCATTTAGATTCTTGACATAGCTATAGAATGCCTAGTGGTTGCCTTTGGAATCTTTGGAAATTTTATTTTTGTAACTAGCTTTGGAGGATTTTATGAGGGATCTCAGCTTCTTACTGAGGCTGGTAAGAGAGTTTTTTGCATCCTGGGATTTTCCTCTTTTCTTTTGTTGTAAAGCTTAAAAAATTATTTCCTTAGTTTCAGTCATTTGCTTCTTCAGTATTTCTAACATAGTGCTCTGTAGAGAATTTATAAAATCTTCCAACCCATTACACTCCCCAAATGTGCTCACAGTAACATCTTTCTTCCCCTTCAACCCCCACCATTTGTTGTCTACCTAAGCAAAAATTATTTAAAGTCTGCTGCCATCATTAAGATTTTGTTGATGTTGCTTAGTCATGATTCATGTGAAACATCCCTCAGACTTGGGCTATATACCAGACCATTTCTCAACTCCTTGGACCCCAATGCAGATTGAGTCCTTAGGATTCCATTGGTGAAGTCATATGTATACACTGGTGCTGATGGCTTGCTTCAGTTATAAATTAATGCACAGCCTTGGCCCAGCAACTGGCGATATGTCTACATGCTGTACCCCAGTCATTAGCATATTGATAGTATCTTTCCACTGGGGATTCCTTTGCTTAACTCCAGAGTCAGGTCAACTTCCTGTGACCTAGAATTGCTTTTCCCTGATTGACACCCTTTTTGGCACAAGCTAAATATTCTACAAGTCCTAGCAAAGCTCCTACTCTTTAGATCAGAGCACATTTTCCTCACTTGCTGTGTGTTGGTTGTGTCTCTTGACTCTAAATTTGATTTCTTTTTTTGTAAACAACTTTATATATTCATCACATTTTTAAGATACTACACGAGTTTACATAGATCAATTAAAAAGAGGAAGAAATCTTAACACTTTCCATTGATACATGTGGACATTACATTTAACATTTCCATCATGACTGTTTTATATACTTTTGATTACAGCACATTCATAGATTTTTAATTTCCTACCAACCTACTTATTTTAGTCATCTACTTGAGGATATCTTGTTCCAATAATGCATTTCTGTTTATGAAATTTAGTTAGAACCCTAGAAATGTAGGAAAATATCAGACAAACAGTCACAGTGGCCAGATGCCTAGCCATATGCATCTTTAAGTAGACACACTTAAAAGTTCTTACTACCTTTTTAACAGTATCTGCCTTTCAAATCAGGCAGGGTCATACATGATAACCCTGGTGTAAATTTATGGGTATCCATCCAACCATCAAGACTAGCCATAAAGGCAGACAAAATACTACTTTGCCTGACCTGTACTTTTTTAACTTATTCAGTAGGCTAGGAATACATTGAGTTAGGAACGTATCCTCCCAGTGAGTCTTATTTATTGGTTGGTAATTGGTATAAATTTAAGTCCCTAGTATTGGTGTTTGTAAAGCCCTTTTGTGAAGAAAGGGGATGTCTTGAAAAATGAGACACAGATCACCTTGGGGCAGCTGGTATAATGAGAGCTGTACTGATCTATCAAGATAGCTGAAGGATTTAAGGCCTTTAATTTTTATTTAGTTAAAATCATTGGGTCCCTTCCAATTGAAAAATATGCTTGGATTTGTACATACCAAAGGGGGCATTGTTTTAGATGACGGGTATACACCTGGAGGTGTTTATACCAAAGGGGGCATTGTATTAGATGAGGGGTATATACCTGGATTTGTACATAATAAAGGGGATATTGTATTAGATGATGAGTCTGATAAGGGAAGAGTAAATTGGTAAGATGACTTCTTTGGATCTTGAAGATATTCCCTTGTAAATTAACTGGGCTGAGTAGAAGTACTTCCTAACTATGGTGTTAACAAGATAATGGAATGAGGGAGAGCTGTCCACATAAATAGTCAAGTCTGTTATGACCATATCTATTTGAAGAGCACCACTTATAATATATGAGGTGTGAACGTCTTTTTGGCTTATGATACTGAAGTTGCACTTTTTTGCATTTAGTTTGAGATTGTTTTCAATACATCAAATGCATGCATATTCAGCCCTTTTTGTAGTAGCTTATTATCAGTGGATGACCAGATAAGGATGCCCAGCTTGCACTAATCAGCAAACTTGGTCAGCCACACTTTTGTGATGTTGGCTTAGATGTCCTCAAAATAAATGACAAACAGCCGGGTACTCTGGACTGATCTTTGTAGTATCCCACTAGTTCTGGGGTTTAATCCTGGCCTCTGGTTGCTCCCTGCATGGATTTTACATGTTTCCATGTGTTTGCATAGATTATCTCCCAGTACTCTGCTTCTACTCACATTTTAAGCTGTTTAGCTCTTGGCTACTCTGAAGACATTAAAACAACAGGGAAGGAGGAGACTATAACCCCCTTTCTGTCTTGGTTCCTGTTGATTCAATACACTACAGGGACTTCATCAGCTTCCTAGGATCAGGTTTGCCTGTGGTGTTCCAGCCTTTGGTGACAGCAGATGCTTCTTTGTGGCAACAGAACTGGAGTGCTTGATTTTGATTAGTCAGTTTCTGCTTGGATGTTGGCTGCATCTTGATTGTCTGGCTTCTGGTGAGCAGAACCTTACAGACATTAAATGCCAGGAGGCTTGCCCAGTTCAGTGCTTGTTATTTCTGGTCTACTCCAAACACAAAAAGACAATAGAGAAGGAGGAGAATACTATACAGCCCTTTTCCATCTATGTTCTTTCTGATTCAACACACTACATGAACTTCATCAGTGTCCTCTGACTGGGTCTGCAGTGTCCAACCTTTGGTGAGAGCAGAGGCTTCCACATGACAGCTTCCTGCTTCTTACAGACTTTAAATACCTGGAGGACGTCTCACTCCAGTTCTGGGATACTCTGAAGACATTTGGGATGCTGCTAATTCAACACACTATAAGGACTTCATTGGCTTCTTAGGACTGAGTCTGCAGTATCCTAACCTTTGTAGAGAGCAGAGGCTTCCATGGGATGGCTACCCAAGGGTGGGTTTCAGTGGATAACTGAAGTGTTTGATTTTGACTGCCCATTTTCTTTAGTGGCATTTGCTGCATTTTGATTAACTAGCTTCTGCATTGTGGAGCCTTAAAGATTTTAAATACCACAAAGCTTGCTCAATTCAATGATTTTTAGTGTTGGGCTTCTCCAAAGAGAAGAAGAAAACAGAAAAGGAGGAGACAATGACAACACCCTTTCCTATCTGCTTATTCAGTGCACTGTGCAGACATCATCAGCTTCCTCGGACCAGGTCTGTAGTGTTCCAAGCTTCAGTGAGAGCAGAGACTACCACATAACAGCTATCTAAGCATGGGTTCCAGTCAGAGATTGGAGTGCTTGATTATGATTTGACATTTTCTGTAGGGGCATTAGCTGTATTTTGATTTACCTGCTTCTGCAGTGGTAGAGCCTTAGTGAGTTTAAATACCAAGATGATGGAGACTTGCTCAGTTCAGTGCTGTTTAGTGCTGGGGTCATCTGAAAACATGAAGACCACAGAAAAGGAGGAGAAGACGGCAAAGCCCTTTTCCATCTGTTTTCTTGCTCATTCAATGTACTACAAGGACCTCTTTGGCTACTTAGGACTGGGTATAAAGTGTTCCAGCCTTTAGTGGGAATAGAGGCTTCAGCATGACAGGTACCTCACCTTGGATTCCAAGGAGGGATTGAATTTTTTATTTTGCTTGAGTAGTTTCTGCAGGGGTGTTGGCTGCATTTTGATCAGCAAGCTCCTGTGGTTCTGGACACTTACTGACTTTAAAAACACAGCAAGCTTGCTCAGTTCATTGGTCTCTAATACTCATCTGGTCTAAGCTGAGAGAAGGAGGAGAGGGTAACAAAGCCCTTTTCCATCTGGCTTCTCACTGATTCAGTGTACTGAAAGTATGTCATCAATTTCCAAGGAAGGAGATGGTAGTGTTCTACCCTTTAGTCAGAGCTGAGGATTCCACAAGACAGCTACCTTAGCTTGGATTCCAGAAGGGGATTAGAGTGCTTGATTTTTGATTAGCTAGTCTCTGCAGGGACATTGGCTGCATTTTCACAGTCGAGCAGCTATGGGGATGAAGCCTTACTGACTTTAAATACAAGGAGGCATTCTTAGTTCAGTACCCTCTCTTCTACTCTGGAGAAGAAAAAAGAAAATAGAGGAGGAGAAGACTACAAAATCCTTTTCTGTCTGGGTTCCTGTTGATTTAGTGTAATATAAGGGCTTCACTGGCTGACCAGGACTGGGTCTGCAGTGCAGTGTCCCACCCTATGATGAGATCAGAGAGTTCTGTTTGACAGCTACCTGAGCCTGGGTTGCAATGAGCAACTGGAGTGCTTGATTTTGATTGGCCAGTTATGTAGGGAACTGGCTGTGTTTTGATTGGCTTTCTGCTGCGGGGAGTGCGGCCTTACAGACTTTAAAAACAGTAGGCTCATTCTGTTCAGTACTCTTTAGTGTTGGGCTACAGTGAAGATAAAAACAGCAAAAGAAAGAGAAGAAGACTCGAAAGAGAAGAAAACTAGAACATTTTCCATCTGACTTCCTGCTCATTCAATTCACTAAAAGGAGTTCAGTGACTTGGAAGGACTCTGCAGTGTTCCAGACTTTGGTGAGAGTAGGAGCTTCCATGTGATAACTACTTGAGCTTGTGTTCCAGTGATAGTTTGGGGTGCTTAATTTTGATTTTCTACACAAGCATTTTTTGCAGTTTGATTGGCCAGCTTCTGCAGCAGTAGAATTTAAAGACTGGGATGCTTCCTCAATCCCTTTCAGAGTATGATAGTTATCTTGTCACATTAGCAGAACCCCCCCCCCCATCCACACAAACATTAAACCAAATGCCTTTCTACATGGGTTCTGCAACTATCTGTCAATAAAACAGTTGCTGGACACTACCAATGCTTAGCTTGCCCAGTTTTTTTTTTTTTTACATTATAAATGGTAACTCTCTTTTACAAGTCGTTAACTATCCCACTGGCCTTTTGAATAAATGTTACTTATTTTTACCTCTAACATTTCTTATTCAGCATTTACTTAGTGATGGGTCAGTAGACTTATAGTTACAAACACATTTTATAAGTGATAAATTTCCATTATACTGTTTTCAAATGTATGCTTTTTATGTATTACTGTCAATGTATTTTTCCCCTAAGGTTAAGTTTAAGTATTTTTTAAATATGTAGGAATAATTTGTTTTTAATTATTCATCTGTTTATTACAAGTTTCTGTATTAATTAATTGATGCAATGAGACCATTGGTAGCTACTGAATTAGCAGGAAGTTCTGTGCATATTTAAATGGAAGCCACAGAAGTCTGTTGATATGTCTGACAAAGCGTTCGATGTGAACGTGAAAGTGTTTACTTGGTTTACTGCTTTTATCGTGTTTGCTTTTTTTGTAATAAAAGTCTTGTTTTATTGTGGTGTTGCCTCAGTAGTTTTTACCTCTGGATTCTGTTTTCCTTATTGAGGCACTTTATCCTCGAACTGTTTTTTTTATATTACTACATCTCCATATGTATCATCCTGCCCTGTTAATCTTATCATAAATATGTGATCCTTTCATTTAAAACTGGTGTTTTTTCCCTATAAATACCTATTTATTTTATGGATTTCTCAAAATCAAACCTTCTTCAGTCACATAATGATGTAAATAAATTCTGTTGTAGTACTCCTTCACTAGATCACATTGATAAACCTGCTTGATGCCTATGCCTTGGACTTCTAATCCCACTTAAATAGCCTTACTGATAAGACCATCCCTATCTGAACCAAATATAACAAGAAATTTAAAAACAAATCTTTATGGTGGAATACCAATATAATTAAATTATATTAAAAGGGAAAGAATTTACCTGATGCTTATAACAGGTCTCATTCTATCTTTGTTAAGTGCACATGTAAGCAAACTAGTAAATAACTTAAGGGGAAACATTAGTAAGCTCAAAGCTGAATATATCCTTAAAATAGTCACTAAAACTAAAATGAACTGCAACTCTTTCTTTAACTATCAGGACGTTAAGAACTAACATTCAATATCTGTCCTTATCAATTAGAACCACTTTTTCAACTGTGTACATATCACATTTGATTCTGTTAAAAAAAAGTCACACTAAAGTATTCCAATTTGCTTTTCACAAATGTACACTAGTCCTGCAAAAACGGACAAATGAGTTGTTAACTTTATCAACTCAGCAGGTTCAGTCATTTTTTTATCCACAGACATCCCCCCCCAAACCAGCAGTTACAGATACTTCATTAACTGCATTTTCTTAGATGTCTGTGTCAAAAAATAATAATAATAATGACCAACTGGAATTTATTGGAGGAAACTGGCAAAAGAAACAAGGTATTGGCAGCAAATAATAAGAGAGGGAAAGGTAATAGAATGGGAAGAGGAGAAGAATTTATTTGGATTGCAAGCTAGAGATTGCCTTCCCTATCAGTGATCAATATCAGAATATAGGCAAAGAGAAAGAAATAAGGGGATCCTTGGTGAAAGACCAGCAATGATAGAGTTTTTTAGTGGATTTTAGAATAGAAGCTGCAGTTAAGAAAGGAATAATTAGTAGAGCATACAAAATATTGTGCGATAACTATAAAAATCAATCACGGGAGGTTAAAAATGATTGGGAAGAGAAATTGGATAAGCAGTTTGCAAAGAAACAATGGGGGATATATGTATGTCTCCCAAATACGGAACAAAGTCTAGAAGATTTAGGATCTTTTCTTGAAAGTGTTTGCATAGGTATTTTTATACCCCAAGTAGACACCAAAGAATTTTTCCTCAGGTAGACAGCAAATGCTGTCAGTATGATGGCGAAGAAAGAAGTAATTGTGAACAAAACTTTCTGTGTATTTAATGAGTTGGCAGACTTTAAAGATTTCTGCAGGTTGCTCTGTCAGAGATATTGGGTGAGCAAATTGATGTAAGTAAGGAAATTATTTTTTTTGAGCTAGGATACAGAATTGTGTATTGGAATGGCCTAGACATAGTAAGGCCTTACTCAGTTTTATTATGTTGGTTGCCAAAAAAGCAATTACTAGAAAAATGAAATCAAAGTTTAAACCAACATTATTAGAAGTAGTGAATATAGTAACTGAGATAAAACAACTGGAAATGGGATCTTCAGAAAAGGGTAGGAGCAAATTACATAGAATAAAAATGGGAATTGTGGGAACAATACATGCAAAGCTGGAACAAGGTTGAAAAGAAGGTAGGTTTGAATGAGCTATGTAATGTTTGACTGACAATGACTGGATAGATTGCAAGAGATGTATAATGTTTGCAATGAAATTATGTCAATATGGTTTGTTTTCATTTATATAAATGTATGACTGCCTATGTGATAATTTAATAAAAATGTTTCTTGTTTAAAAAAAAAATAATAATCACCAAAATCATATATTAAAATTTTGTTTCACACAAGCACAAACTAGCCAAAATATTCCAACTTAATTCCCACATAGACACATGCATAGTACTCCTGCAAAGCCAGATTAATGAGTGTTTAAAAATGACCAGACATAAGGTACTTTCATCCACATATTGCCCCACTCCCATCAGCAGTTATAGCCTGTGATTAGTTGATTATTTACTGCAATGAATAAAGCAAAATGATTAAAGGCACCATAAATGCTGCAGCTGCATTTATTCAACAACCCACAAGTCATCAAACCAGAAATATTACTGCCTACAACATAGTTTTTCAAGGGTCGGCTTACATGATTTCAAGAAATGTCAACCTCCCTATGTCGTCTATGTCATCAAGAATAGGTATTTCTTCTGACATCACTCAGTACAGGCTTAAACTACTTGAATGGCTGATAATGTCATACTGTTGCAGTATACTTCTCCAGAATCAACAGAATTGGATCGTAAACAAATGGGGCCCTATGTATGGTAATGAACCAGGTACCTATCACCAAACCAATATCCCACTACTTTGTTGTTTCTCCCCAGTTACCATAAATACCTATCCATGTACATACTATTTTCTTCTTTACGTTTGCAATTATCACAGTAATTTGGATTGTAAAACTTTTATTTCATATTTTACAGAAAAAAACACTGACAGCCATTTTCTAAACAAAAGACTTTCACACTGAAAACAGACTTAGCATGAGAACCAGTAAATCTCTTTTCCCTTAAAACTCAACTTACATTTACCTAAAATGCATCTAGCAACACATTAAATTACAGGAAATCTGCTGGGGTTCATACTTAAATAGCCACTATGTGAAAGGTGCAGGAATTCAAAAGAAAAATGTCTAACACATTTGCTAACGGCCTGGGCAAGCCCATTGGACATGCCCCTTTTCAGAAGCACCCTAAGAGTAACAGCCACATAAAAGACAAATGAATGCTGAGGGACTCAATCCTTATACTACAGCAAGCAGTTTTTTAACAGCTCTTAGCCTTGCTCATCTTCGTTAAGTGCTAGGCAAACTGTTGTAGCCCAAATACAATGCAGTTCATACCTGTGTGCCTGCAAAAAACAAGCTAAATTAAAAATCTATTCACAGGTAAAATATTATCATTAAACTCATGGACTTCAAGCAGGAAATTTAATTATAGCTAAATAACAAACATACTGTCAACATCAAACAAAACACGGACACCAAGGATCACACCCAAAAAGCATGGCTTATATGATCATGCTTCTGTTTACAACAATTATTTTCTTCCCTTTACAACATAACTACTCTGTTTCATAGGTAGTTACTTGGCTGTCCAGGGGAAAATTGAGGAGAGTAGCCCAAATTTTCAGGTGCCCTAAATAAATGTATGGGTAAGTGAATTGCTCAAGGACAGGGATTAAATATGAGGAAAAAATCATAGATGTTCTGCGATGTTGTAGACAGATAAGAGCAGAATATTATAAATCACTTAAAAAGTTAACAGAACAAGTTTTATATCAACACCGCAACATGCATTTTGCGAATTTCAAAAACTGTAAAATTCTAGTAACTGATATTGACTGACTGTAATCTTCAGTGATTTACAAAAAAGAAAGTTAATAGAAATCAGACAGTTGGTGTAAGGGAATTAAGGATCCAAGCTTGTAGTTAACTGATCGGGGTTTGATTCTTTGTAGATCATTTTGCTCGCTGTCTAATAATGAGCAAGTCATTTAATGAGACCATAACACTGATTGCAGATGTTTCAGATACACACACACACACACACACACACACACACACACCAGTAGTGAACATGAGGCGATAAACATTAGTCAAATTAATGCAAGGAATGCAGACACTTACTGTCTGCATATTCCAATTAAAAGCAGCTTCAACTAAGTTGATGTAGGGAACACTTACTGATGCTTGATTCAAACCAGCAAAGTAGCTTACACTCAGACTAAGAACTCAAATCAGCCTGCTCTTGCTTTTGTTGTCCTACATCTTGTTTTATACTGCCTTACTTCCTGTACTACTGTGAACCAGTCTCTGGCAAAAAAAAAAAAAAGACTTTATTCTACAGATCACACCTAGAACAAATAGAATTATTGAAAATTAATTTGTTTTGTTGTCTTGCCATGGGCCCCAGTAAAGCTGTGGACCCTGGGCAGTCTCCCATTTCACCCCTTTTATAAACCACCACTCCATCCATGTGTCCTGATAATATACCAGGTTGCCTGATTATCAGTGCCAAATATGGCCTATTTAACCTCTTTAATTTAAGCCTGTCCACTGGCTACATTCTGGAAGTCTGGAAAGCAGCAATTGCAGTGCCATTGCACAAGGGTCTAACAGCTGACCCTGGTAACTATAGACTAATTATTCTCATGGGTTTCTGTCAAGTTATCAACAATAGTTTCTGCAAATGAGTCATTCTGCTAAATAGCTTTTGCTGACAATAGAGTTTTCATCTTTCTCCTCTGTTGTGCAACCTAGGATTTGATATATATATATATTTGTGGGGTGTCCCTACCTCATGAGAAGTGCAGTACAAAAAGTATATTTTTGAGGTTCATAAGAGGTTACTAGGCTAGCAGCCCCACAGTGTTTACAAGCCTAGTCATGTTAATTCTATGTATCCCCGTTTGTTCTTTTTGGGTCATTTTCAGAATGAATTTATGCACAGAGTGGGTCTGTGATCAACAATGGCTACCCCTGTGCATGAGGGACATGGGTGCCACCCTAGGGCAAATTTGCTGTCTCCCATCCAATTATCTAGGTTGCATTTGAATAGGGTCAGTTAGGATCTCTGGTTTACTTGAATAGGAAGTCTATTCTAGAGAAGCGTCAGTCTCTGGGAGACATATCTGTCTCTCCAGCATGTTCTGTTAATGTCAAAAGTTAGGTTGAAATCCCTAGAGCAAGTGACTCTTGTGCCATTTGACTTGCAGATGTGCAGCATTTCCATTAGGGCAGGGTTGGAGATTATCCTATAGGCCAGGCACAACTCACCTCTCAGCAGCCTATATGATGCAGAGTAAAATGACAGGCCTTTCAGCCTGCTACATACGTCATGGTTTGGAGTCCCTGTATTTTCTTAGTGTGAAACCTCTGAGGTCTCTCTAGCTGCTGCATGTGTCTGGTGAGGTACATGCAGAAGGGTGCATTATACTCTATTAGTAGTCTGATGAGGGTTGAGTACAGTGGAGTTATAACATCTCTTGACCTGGATGCTATGTCCTTGCTTATGAGGTGTGCTAAACAAAAGGCTTTTCTTACTACTGTGGAAACTTGGTGGTCAAAGTTCAGATTGAGGTTCCACTGAATTAGTTTTGGGTAATGTCTTTCGATGTATATGTGTTAATTGAAACTGCTGTTGTTTAGTTGACATGTATCCAGTCTTACTACCTTATATGTAAAGCCATGGAGTGTATTATCTCAGATCTCATTAATCTGGACATTGAACATCTCTTAACCTGAGGTCCTCCTCATTTTAGCTTTGGCAAAGGAAGCTCCTGCTTTTTTAACCTCATTAATTTCTCTGAAAAAGTAACCAAGGCAGTGGATAGTGGTTATGCAATACATAGATATCATGTTGAGGTTAAATATGTTGTATGCAATACATACAGCATACCTGGGTCTGGCCAAGGTCTTTTTCACTGTAACCCATTCAGGCATCATTGAGAGCCAAAACTACAGTGGACCCAACACAAACTTCCGGGGAACTCCTATATTGATTTTCTTTGTTAGTGAAAAACTACTTTTATGTGCTCCGGTTTCCTCCCACATCCCAAAGGCATGCTGTAGGTGGATTGAACACTCTAAATTGTCCCTAGGAGTGAGTGCATGTGTGTGTGTGCCTTCTGTGGAAGGTTGGGCGCCGGGCTGGCAACTCAACACTGTAAAACTCCACTGCCAATCATGAGCAGACAGGTGATCTGCTGTGGTGATCCCTAACCGGGAAAAGCCGAAAGAAGAAGAAGTGAAAAACTACTTTTATTCTAACAATACATTTTCCCTAAAAACAAGGGATGCTTTACAGAACCAAAAACCTTCTCACCGATGCAATTAAAACTACACATGCCCCTACTTATTTCCTCCCCACACTTCTTTGTGGCACTTCCATCCTCACTAACTTCCAAGCTTCACAAAAATTAAAACGTGAACAATGCTATAACAAAGTTGGTAAATTTGTAGCAAATATCCCTTTCAGAACCCACCACTGTATAGCACTAAAATCCTAAATTGGTTAGAACTGCCTCATCAACTAACATATACAGATTTTCAATTATGCAGTATCCATCTGCCTGTCCAGCACTAAAAAAAACATTCTACACAGCTGTGCTCCCAGTTGGTCATTGTGATCCAGTGACCAAAAAGTCCTGTTTGTCTATAAACCTATCAAATCTGCTG
>NC_056728.1:200424214-200456714 GCF_019279795.1 Protopterus annectens
CTCTCACTCCCTGCCTGGTTCCCTCAGTGTCAGGGATGCTAACTGAACCCCAGCTGCTGAGTGAAAGTCAGGGCTTTATCATCCTGTGACACAAAGCTAGGTAATTAGGTATATTTATTTGATGTTATGTAGTTTACTCAGTAACTGTTTGTAGAGTTACAATCCAGTACAATGCTTGTATTTTCATTAGTGTTTACATCCTGGAGTTTACATAGAAAATTCTCACATATGAAATGTAAAGTATTTGTTAAGTTTCTATAAAATTATATTCCATGCCACAAATGCTAATTATTCTATGAGAAATTTCTAATCGTGAGATGTTTCCTTGGATTTCTGGCTTTGAAGTACCATGAAGAATTTTTAATTCAGAGAATCTTTCTGGTTTTGAGGTGCTATGCACAATTTCTAGTTGTGGTCTGTTTTCTTGTCTTTCAGGTTTTGAGGCATTATGAACAAATTCTAATCACGAGACATTTATTGGCTATCTTATTTTAAGGTGTTATGAATAATCTCTAATCATGTGCTGTTTTCTTGGCTTTCTGGTTTCAAGGTGTTATAGACAATTTCAAATCCTGAGCTGTTTCCTGGATTTCTGGTTTTGAGGTGTTAAGAGCAATTTCCAATTGTGAACGGTTTCCTTGGCTTTCTGGTTTTCATAGGTTCATAGGTTCATAGGTTCATACTAGGCTATCTGCCCAAGGGCATTTATAAGCCTAGCCCATAGTTATGTGGCTTTTTAGTTTGAATAAAAACTATGCCTATCATTTTGCTGTGCCTCTGTCAAGCAGTGACGCTGAAGTAATCCCTGGGGTATATCTGCAATCTCCCATCCATTGGTCAAGATTCCTCTTGAACAAGACCAGAGAGGTGCTCTGCCTCACATGTACCGGGATTTTGTTCCACAGCATAGGGAGTCTCTGGGTGATGAATCTGTCCCTCCAGCACGTTCTATTTATAACCGTGTCAAGGTTTAAGTCTCCGCCCTTGTGGTTCTGAGGGATCTAGATTTTTGAGGTGAAGCATATTCATCAAATCTGGGTTTGACATGGCCTTATATGTCAGGCACAGGTCACCTCTGAAGACTGAATAGAGCTGGAGTTCTTTCAGTCGGGCAGCATAAGACATATTTTTGAGACCCTTTATCCTTTTGGTGAGGAACTTTTGGGGCCTTTCAAGCTGCAGCAGGTGTCTGGTCAGATACATTCCGAGCGGGGCATTGTACTCAATCATAGGTCTAATAAGTGATGAGTACAGGGGATGACCTCCCTTGATCTAGATGTGAATCCCTTCATGATCAGGTGGGTGATATAGAAGGTTTTCCTAACTACTTTAGCAACATGAGTGTCAAACGAAAGGCTACTGTCAACCTGGGTCCCCAGATCTCTGATGACTTTCTGTGCTCAGTGGATTGCCACCTATATGGTAGCTAGTAGCCTTGTTTTTCCCAAAGGGTATGACTATGCATTTTTTAACTTCAGGCCATGGCTCTGGCACCAGTTATCCATTTCTGTGAGGCCCTTCTGGAGGATATCTGTGTCAGATGTGTTTAGTCATCTGCAAACTTTGTCAGCCATAACCCTCCTGTGTTTGCTTGTACTTCAGAAAAGTAGATGCCGAACAAGAGTGGACCCAGGACTGAGCCCTGTGGGACACCACTTTGAGTCTGACATGGCTCCAGCAACTCTGACCCTGTGGGTTCTGTCACTTAGCCAGTTTGCAACCCATCTTGTGATGTATGGGTTTACACTCAAGCTGATGAGTTTTCGATGATACCTGAGTGGGGTATTGTGTGAAGGCCTTTGCCAGGTCGAGGTAGGCTGTATGGACTGCCTTTCCTCATCAATGGCCTTGGTGACTGTCTCGAAAAAGTCAACCAAGTTTAAGAGGCAGGATCTGCGCCAAACTGAGTTGGATCCAAAGTCTGCAAGTTCCCTATGTCTTTATTTATGAGTTCCATTATGATCCTCTCCATGGCTTTGCAGATAAGGCTAGGGTCTGTGGAGGCATGAAGTGGGACCACAGTGCGCCGCGCCACTCCTTGGAGTACGTATCCTGAGGTGAGGCTAAGATTAAACAGCTGTCCTAACTGTGGGTTTAATTCCTCATTGAGTTCATGAACCACACAGCCGGGGACACCATCCGGTCCCATGGATGCTGTGTTTTTGCCTTAGTGAGGGCAGTTCTCACGAGATGTTTGGGGGGCTACAATCCTCTGGAATAGATATCTCTCCTTTTGGGGGGGAGGGGGGGGGAGAAGTTTGCACTGAACCTGTCAGCCAGTATGTTGGCAATGTGTGTAGGTTCAGTAATTTTCACATCATTTTGAACTAATTCTGAGCATATCTGGGAGTTTCCTCCTAGGTTTCTAACATAGCTAAAGAAGGCCTTATGATTCTTCTCAAAATTTGCCTTGGATGATTTTATGAGAGCTCTTAGTTTTTTACTTATAATGATCAAAGGTGTCTTACCTTTCAAGGATTTTGCTCTATCTTGTAGTAGCTTCCTCCTTTTGTTGTAGAGCTTGTTTATGGCTGGGGTCCACCAGACTGGACGCTTGCCTTTGGTACAGAGAGTCTTAGTTTTGTTTGGGATTGCCTGATCCATGCAGTCCTGTAGGTGCTGGTAGAAGGCATTTGTAAGTGATTCAGCGGTTTGAGTAATGTTTACCACTGGCTCAGGGGCCTTAAAGGAGACCACACTAGTTTTTAGAAGTTTTCACTGTGGTCTTTTTGTTTCAGGTGGGGGGGATGAGGACCTCCAGCGAGATTAGTTTATGATCTGATCTCACCAGTGAGGGGTATACTTCCGGTGTTGAACATTTTGATCCCATGTTCGTGATGATGAGATCAAGTATGTTTTCTCCTCTTGTGGCAATGGTGACTAGTTGTTCCATGGCATTTGAGTTTATGAACTCCAGGAATCTTTGGGTTAGAGGTAGTGTTCCCAGTCTATATTAGGGTAGTTAAAGTCACCTAGTATGATGGTGTTTGGAGATACATTTATCCAATGTTTTCAGGAAGGCCATGTGAGGTTCCTGAGTTTGAGAGGGTGGCCTGTAACATGCTACAAATTGCAGAGCAGTCTTGCCTATGGTTAATTGCACCTGGATGGTCACCAACCTTGAGGTGTGGGTGTCCTTTATGAATATGGACACCCCCTCCTTTCTTGGTGTTGTCTGAAACCTGTTAGTGCTGGGGTGCTCTCAGAGCCTTGAACCAGGTTTCTGTCACAGCACAGACTCCAGTCTACCTGTGGTGGCGGGAGTTGGTGCATGGAGCAGTATTAATTGAGATGACAAGTTTCTGGCAGCCCTGTTTGGTAGGTCTTTTTTGACTGTTTGAGTGGTGACTTTAGAATTTATGTGTCTGGCAATGTTTTGGTTATGAGGTGGTAGTTGTTTGGGTGTCTGGTAGCCTGGCCTCAGTTGGTTTTGTCAGGGTGGCATGTCCAGGTCCAGAGATTCAGGTTTGGTGTGCATAGTGTATAATTTGAAACCGTTATGAATGATCGCAGTATTTAATGTAAGCAGTGAGGGCTGGTTGCCTGTGATTGTCTAGTCTTGGTCAGTCTGATAAGAGAGAGGTCAAATCAGAGAGAAGCCGATGTCCTTATCTCTACTATGTAGAGAGCATTTGTCCAGGTCAGGAGGTCTGTGTGGTACAGCCATTGTATAGTTGCCTCAATGATATTCCCAGAGTTGCCAGAGCTGGAGGACACTAACCAGTGGCGGATTCTACTGGTTCCAGTAATGTATAAATGACCTTCTCTTTACTGAGTCTCCTTTACTCAGTCTTTTGAGGTGGGGGTAAGTGTGTGTGAAAAGTGCTTTATCAAGGACAAGTGTGTCTGGCATTTGTTTTTGGACTTTGGGCTGTGACTGTTTGACACTCTGGATGTAACTAGAGATGTGTTTTCAGTGTGATGGTGGTTGTTGGTGGTTGTTGTGGTGCTGGCTGGTTTGGTTTGGTCTGGAAGTGCCGGTGGATGGAGGTGTCAGTGTTTAAGTGTGTGTCTTGGTGTCTCTGTTTGTATGTGTGACTGGGTACTGATTGTGGTCGCTTGGTGACTGGCGTGTTTTGCCTGTCCTGCTGAATCTCTGTGGCCCATTCTTGTGTTGTGTATGTTGAACAGCTCAATTTCTGCAAGTATAGTGTGAGTTGCATCTGCTTTTCCATTTGTGTTTGGTTGGAGAGGAGAGGATTGAGAGTACACATGAGGCAGTGGTAACATTGCCTTACTACCAAGTCTCTGAAGACTGATGGAGAGGACACTACTCAGTAGATCCCCTAGAAACTCAGTAGTAGTTAAGGTTTTAAAACAGAGTGGGGGAAAAACATGCAGAGACAAGTGGAAGGTGCAAACAGTAGTTGAGTAAGTGAAGTGCTATGTAGATAGTGAGTAAGTAGTCTAATTGGGAATCAAGTAGATGAACTTTTCAGTTAATAGACCAAAAAGTAGGATCAGCAAGGTACAAACAGATAGCTAGCTTAACAGTGGAAAGGGTGGAATTTAAAATACTTAGTGGGAAAGAAAGTGGAAGTGGTTTAAATGCTTGCCTTGTTGCCCTGCCACCCAGTGGTAGCTCCGCTGCTGAGTTGGCGCTACACGCGCTAGCTACGCGTTTTTTATATAGCTGGGAAGGAGAGGGGAATTGGCCCAAGCGACCAATGGACTACTGGATTTAAAGGAAATCCTCCAAATCAGACAAAAGGGACAAGCTCAGTGCTTCCCACACTGGTAAGCAAAGAAACTTCCTTCCTCCCCTACAAGGCAATGGATCAGTAACAGGAACTAAAACAAAGCCCAGGGATCAGCAACTCTGAAATTAGTTTAACAAGTGCAAGCAGTGTAAAATGCAGAAATCACTTAAAGGTGCTGAGTTGGTGCAAGAAAAGAAACTGTTTAGCGTGTTTTTATAGCAGGGGCTGAAAGGAGCTAAAACTTCACCAAATCGGACTCCCACTGGTAAGCAAAGAAACTTCCCTCCTCCCTAATAAGGCAATGGATCAGTGACAGGAACTAAAAACAAAGCCCAGGGATCAGCAACTCTGAAACTGGACTACTCTAGTTCAGTAAGGAAAACAAGAGATTTTTTGTTTTATTACAGAGACAAGGAAAAAACAGACAGTAAATGCTATAAATGCTGTAAATACTTTAGTGTGTAGCCTACAGAAACAATTTGCAACAATTAGTAACTTAAAGTGCAATAAACAGTGTAAAATGCAGAAATCACTTAAAGTAGCAGTAAAAAATAACAGTGGGAAAGCCACAAAAATGCTTATATCTGGTAGAAAGTCACGCTCTCTGCTGCTTGGATCACTCTGCAGGCCACCACGAGGATCTGTGCTGAGCGACCAATGGACTACTAGTTTCTGGCTGAAACTACTGGTAAGCAAATAAACTTCCCTCCTTCCTAATAAGGCAATGGATCAGTAACAGGAACTAAAAACAAAGCCCAGGGATCAGCAACTCTGAAACTGGACTACTCTAGTTCAGTAAGGCAGGAAAACAAGAGATTTTTTTTTTTTTTTTTGTTTTTTTTAAAGAAAAAACAGACAGTAAATGCTATAAAAAGCTGGCAGACTAGAGTATGAAGCAATAAAAGTCCACACACAGAATGAAAAAATGTAATTAAAATAAAAAGGACTAAAAGCAAGAGCAGAAAAAGAGAAGGGACTGGGGAGTGTCCTAGATCAAACACTGCAAAGGCCACCAAATTTAAACTACATCCAAGAACAGGGAGGGGTGGGGAAGACAGTTTCAACAGAGCTAGATCTGAGAAATCAGTCCCCAAGTTATAACAACCACAATAAAATGAAGGAAATATACTTAAATCAGCTTATGTCCAGTTGATGTATGCAGACAAATCTCAGTAGCAGCAACTCTACTTAAAATGATTACCAGAGATGTAACCAACACAGGTTTTAAAGTTATCAGAAAACCCCCAAGCTAATTAACACTTAAAGGAATTTCAGTGCAGTTTAACAACTAGTGCAGAGCTTCAGACACACACACAAGACAGTTTCAACAGAGCTAGATCTGAGAAATCAGTCCCCAAGTTATAACAACCACAATAAAATGAAGGAAATATACTTAAATCAGCTTATGTCCAGTTGATGTATGCAGACAAATCTCAGTAGCAGCAACTCTACTTAAAATGATTACCAGAGATGTAACCAACACAGGTTTTAAAGTTATCAGAAAACCCCCAAGCTAATTAACACTTAAAGGAATTTCAGTGCAGTTTAACAACTAGTGCAGAGCTTCAGACACACACACAAGACAGTTTCAACAGAGCTAGATCTGAGAAATCAGTCCCCAAGTTATAACAACCACAATAAAATGAAGGAAATATACTTAAATCAGCTTATGTCCAGTTGATGTATGCAGACAAATCTCAGTAGCAGCAACTCTACTTAAAATGATTACCAGAGATGTAACCAACACAGGTTTTAAAGTTATCAGAAAACCCCCAAGCTAATTAACACTTAAAGGAATTTCAGTGCAGTTTAACAACTAGTGCAGAGCTTCAGACACACACACAAGACAGTTTCAACAGAGCTAGATCTGAGAAATCAGTCCCCAAGTTATAACAACCACAATAAAATGAAGGAAATATACTTAAATCAGCTTATGTCCAGTTGATGTATGCAGACAAATCTCAGTAGCAGCAACTCTACTTAAAATGATTACCAGAGATGTAACCAACACAGGTTTTAAAGTTATCAGAAAAAGCTAATTAACACTTAAAGGAATTTCAGTGCAGTTTAACAACTAGTGCAGAGCTTCAGACACACACACAAGACAGTTTCAACAGAGCTAGATCTGAGAAATCAGTCCCCAAGTTATAACAACCACAATAAAATGAAGGAAATATACTTAAATCAGCTTATGTCCAGTTGATGTATGCAGACAAATCTCAGTAGCAGCAACTCTACTTAAAATGATTACCAGAGATGTAACCAACACAGGTTTTAAAGTTATCAGAAAACCCCCCAAGCTAATTAACACTTAAAGGAATTTCAGTGCAGTTTAACAACTAGTGCAGAGCTTCAGACACACACACAAGACAGTTTCAACAGAGCTAGATCTGAGAAATCAGTCCCCAAGTTATAACAACCACAATAAAATGAAGGAAATATACTTAAATCAGCTTATGTCCAGTTGGTGTATGCAGACAAATCTCAGTAGCAGCAACTCTACTTAAAATGATATGTTATTAACAATTCCTGCTATTTATCTGTTTTCTTAGACTTCTAGTTTTGATGTCCTATGAACAATTTCTATTCCTGAGTTGCTTTCCTAGCTTTCAGGTTTTGAGATGTTATGAACAATATCTAATCCTGTGTAGTTTTGTAGGCTTTCTTGTTCTGTGGTAGTAAGAACAATTTTCTTAGCTTTCTAGGTGTTATGAACAACTTCTAATTGTGAATGAAATCCTTAGCTTTCTAGTATTTATATGTTATGCAGAATTTCTGATCATGAGATGCTTTCTTGATTTTCTATTTTGAGGTACTATGAACAATTTCTAATCACACACTAATTTTCTTTACTTTCTAGTTTTGAGGTGCTGTAAACAATTTCTAATCATAAACCACTTTTCTCAGCTTTCTGGTTTTGAGCTATTATGAACAATTTCTAATCCTGAGCTTTATATGCTTGCTGGTTTGGAAGTGCTATGAACAATTTTCTTGACTTTCTGGTTTTGAGGTGTTATAAATATAAACAATTTCTAATACTAAGGTGTGTTCTCATATTTTTGATTTTGTGATGTTATGAACAATTTTTAATCCTGAGCTGTATTCTCAGCTTTCTTGTTCTGCAGTGATATCAAAAATGTTCTAGTTTTTTGTTTTTCAAGTGTTTTGAGCAACTTTTAACTGTAATTTGTTTTCTTGGCTTTCTTTTTTGAGGTGTTATGAACAATTCTTAATCCTTAGCTCTTTTATTGGCTTTTGATTCTGAGGTACTATAAACAATTTTCCTAATATTCTGGTTTTGAGGTCTTATGAACATCTTCTAATCATAAGCTGCATTCTTGCCTTTCTATTTTGAAGTGTTATGAATGGCTTGTAATCCTCAGCTTTTTCTCAGTTTTTAAATTTGGTTTTCAGATGTTATTTAAAATTTCTAATTGTGAATTATCTTATTGGTTTTCTGGTGTTGAGATGTCATTAACACTTTTCATGGCTTTCTGGTTTTGAGGTGTTATGAATAATTTCTAATTGTGAGTTGTTTTCTTTGCATTCTAGATTTGTTGTATTATGAGCAATTCTGAACCCTGAGCTGTTATATTAGCTGGTTCTGAGATGTTATTAATAAATTTATTTTGTTTCTGGTTTTGAGGTGTCATGAACAACTAATTGTGAGAGAATTCTTGGCTCTCTGTTTGGGATTGTTATTAGCAATTTCTAATCATAAGCTGTTATATATTTATTTTATGTATTTATAGTTTGTCAGGATAGTCCATTGGGGCATGAGGAGCCCGTTTATAATGGAGTCCTGGGGAGAAAAGCTCCAGAAAATTACCAATTACAGATTTAACATAAGAGTAAGTTATTAGAGAAATGTAATGTGCACCAATGAAGCAAAATTAAACAAACAGAAAAACACATATTAGTATAGTGCACATATTAGTACAATGCAATAAAAATAATATTTACAAACGGTCAAAGTTTTTAATAGTTTAACATATTAGCACAATGCAATAACAGAAACATTTATTTAACAGTTATGCTAATTCATGCAGTTAATTTCTATGCTACTGAATTGTACCATTATAGGAGTTATGCTAATTCCTAGAGTTTATTAGGGGTATAAAAGAATGGGAGGCTATTGTGAATTATAGCTTATAGAGAGTAGCTATAGAGCAGGGAGATTATGTGGGGTGGGAGCAAGAGCATTCCCATATTGAAGTTAAGTGTGTATGAAGTAAGGTTTTGCATGAAGAGAGGCTGCTGGTGGTGCAGATGAGAGGTGGGAGGGGAATTCCAATGGTGTGCTAGAGAGAAGGACATTAGATGTTTGCCTGGTGGATGGGCAGATTTATGCAGTTCAGTTAGATTTTGGGAATTAGATCTCAAAAGTCTATTTGATTGGTGCATTTTAAAGGTAGTGGCAAGAGAGGGACAGAGAGAGGGGGTGAAAATAAATGTGTGTGCTTGGACAAGTTGAATATAGATGAGGTAATTGGACAGCTCAAGCCAATTCAGTTGGTGTAGGGCAGTGCAGTGATGGTAAGTGGATCTATGGCCAGTTGCAAATGTTGTTATTTTATTATAGCAAGAGGAGAGTTTAGTCTTGAGGGAGGATTGCAGGTTAGTAAGGATAGGGGCACTGTATGGGATGGATGGGATAAGGTAAGTGTTGGTGAGGGTGAGCCTAGTGGAGGGAAAAAACAGTTCAGGATTTGAAATTGTTCATAACATCTCAAAACCAAATTCTAATCGTGAGCTATTTTCTCAGCTTTCTGGTATTGAGGTCTTATGAACACTTCCTAACCCTGTTTTATTGACTTTCTGGTTCTGCAGTGTTCTGAGCAATTTTCTTGGATTTCTGGTTCTGAGGTGTTATGACTAACTTCTAGTTATCTGTTGTATTCTTTGGCTTTTTGGTTTTGAGATGTTATGAACAATTTCAAATCCTGAACTGCTTTTTATGCTTTCTTGTTTTTAGATATTATGAAAATATTCTAAATGTGAATCATTTATCAGTTTTCTGATTCTGAGTGGTTTTGATGAATTTTCTCCTGAACTGTTGTATCAGCTTTCTGTTTTTTAGGTGTAATGAACAATTTCAAATGCTGAGTTGTTCCTGATTTTGAGATATTATGGCATTTTTAATTCTAATTTGTCTTAGCCTTATGGTTTTGAGGTGCTACAAACAATTTCTAAAACTGGGCGGTTTTCTTGATTTCTTTCTGGATTTGAGGCATTATGAACAATCATGAGCTGTTTTCTGGGTTTTCTTGTTTAGGTGGTTATGAATAGTTTCTAACCATGAGTTATTTTCTTGGCTTTCTGGTTTCAAGATGCTATGAACAATTTCTAATCTTGAGCTGTTTATTGCCTTTCTGATTTTATGTTTTTATGAGCAACTTTTAATTGTGAACTGAAGTCTTTGTTTTCTGGTTTTAAGTGCTATTAACAATTTCAAAGACTGAACTGTTTTATTAACTGTTTGGTTTTGATGTGCTATAAACAATTCTGAATCTTAAGCTGTTTTATTGACTTTCTGATTCTGAGGTATTAACTTTTTTTTTACTTTCTGGTTTTGAAGTGTTATGAACAATTTCTAATTGACATTGAATTCTTGGCCTTCTGGTTTTGGGATGTTATAAACAATTTCTCATCCAGAGCTGTTTTCTTCATTCTCTGCTTTGAGGTACTATGAGCAGTTTCTAATCGTGAGCCATTTTCTCAGGTTTCCCATTTTGAGGTGTTATGAAAAAAACTGAGCTGTTTCAGTGGCTTTCTGGTTTTGAGGTGTTATGAACAATTTCTAATACTGAGCTGTTTTACTGGCTTTCTGGTTTGTGATGGTAACAGCAGTTTTCTTGGCTGTTTAGTTCTAAGGTGTTACAACACATAATTGTGTCAGCTGCTTTCTTGTCTTTCTCTTTTTGAGGTGTTATGAACCATTCCTAAGCCTGACTGTTTTACTGATTTCTGGTTCTGAGGTGTTATGAGCAATTTTCTTGGCTTTCTGCTTTTGCGGTATTAGTCATGAACAACATTATTGGATTTATGAGTCTGTGATTTTATGAACAATTTGCCTTGGTTTCCTAGTGTTGAGCTGTTATGAAGACTTTCTAATCCTGGTCTGTTTTACTGACTTTCTGTTTTTTATGTGTTTTGAAAATGTTCAAATCCTGTGTTGCTTTCCTAGCCTTCTAGTTTTGAGTTTTGAAGTGTTATGAACATTTTTCTTGTCTTTTTGATTTTGAAGTGTTATGAGTAACTTTCACTTGTGAGCAGAATTTTGGCTATTCTTTTTTGAGGTTTTATGAATAATGTATAATCCTGGGCTGTTTCACTGGTTTCTGGTTCTGGTTCTGGTGTTATGAATAATTATCCTGACTTTCTGGTTTTGAGGTATTATAAACAAGTCCTAATCCTGAGGTGTTTATTGACTTTCTGATTTGAATGTGATTTGAACAATTTTCTTACCATTCTAGTTTTGAGGTATTATGCACAATTTCTTGTTGTGAGATTTTTATTGACTTTCTGGTTTTGAGGTTTTTAATTATCCTCTTTATTTTGAAGTGTTATGAACAATGTCTAATCATGATCTGTTTTCTTGATTTTCTGATTTTGAGGTGTTCTGATCAATTTCTGTTCCTGAGTTGATGTCTTGTCTTTCTGGTTTAGAAGTATTATGAGCACTTTAAAACCAGAAACTAATATGTGGCAAAATAGGCCACTCAGGAGGGCTAGAGTATTCATGACTATAATTTATCACTTTTTTAACAACAAACAGTAAAAAATACATAACAGAAATAAAACATAGTTCAAATAAATCATCTTCAGACAAACTATTATGCACAAAATCACAAATCATTGCACAGTTGAGATAAGGTCCGAAGTGTGTCTGTTTACAACTTAAATTATAACTAGATATGACATTGAGGAGGGCTAGAGTATGCTCCCCTAAAACATACCCCCTTCTCCCAGCAAGCAGTTAAAATAAGTTTCAAAGATAAAACACAAATTATATAAAACTTCTAGTAATGAATATCTATCTATCTATTGTATGTTAACTGGGGTGGAGCACTAATCCCATTGGACCAATTTCAGTCTCAGCCCAGAATGTAAACACATATCAAGGGGAAATAAAATAAAAATAATTTATACAACAGAATATCACACTAAAACAAATGACTAATTAATATAGAACTTTTATTTTATTTACTAATATAATAGAAAAATTATTTCAGAATGTATTCAACAGAAAGTACAATATTTAAACCAGTTAGAAGAGATCATAAGGTGAAAATGACAAGTAGTATGTGTCAAATAATAGAGAGACTAGTTTATGTGTCCTGAAGCAAAGCATTTAAAAGAAGCTGCTGCTGTGAGATGTTCCTTAAGTTGTGTCCAAAAAGGAGAAGCAGTTAGAGAGGTCTTTAGGAGCCATAAAAGTTGAGAGCCAAGGAATATATTGTCTCATTGCTGAATCAGCAACCAGATGGTTTTGGTTAGTGTAAGACAGTGGTGTTCATACTTTGGGGACGGGGTAATGAAGGGCAGATGAAGTTGGAGATTGTTTGGATGGTGATAGACTTTCTTTTAGAGGCAAATGCTACAAGAGGTGGGCAGTACTGAAGTTGGGCTAGAAGAATCCCTTTGCCGATAACATTTCTTGCTGGGAGGGAGAGGAAAGGAGAGATTTTGCTGACACAGAAAAGGAAGGAGTTTATCTTTTCCCAGGTGTTTTCAAAGTAAAGGTGGAGGTTAAGTGAGTCATTGGCATTGTTAAGGTGTTCAAGAATAAGAAGTGAGATTTTGATATGCATCCAATAGCTATTTTCAGATCATGTGCCAATAATAGCTAAAATAAAACATAGAGTAATGAAATAAAATGAGACACTGGCACTTTCCCACTTATCTGTTGAAAAGATAGGAATTTAAGGAATGGGTAGTAGAAATTACTTGGGAGTTATTAGAGAAGATAGAAATGTGTTCTGAAAATATAGCTAGGGAGTGGGATAAAATGAAAGTGGAGTTTAAAAATAGATTGGAAATAAAAGAAAGAGAGATATGGTTAAGAAGTAACAAGAGTTATTTAGAGGTACTGACAAATGTTAAAGTATTGCAGAATAGGGGGAATGTCACAGAACAAGAAAAGGAGCAATTGCAGAATGCTAAGTATAAAATAAAGGATTACCTCTATGCATGAGTTTAGTAAGATTGCCGTTAAGTAACTGTATCTGATAATAACAGCAGAGCACAAAAAATGTATCATAACGTCTCAGGCAACAGAAAGTAGAAAGGATTGTCATCAAGGTTAGGGAGCCTATAACAAGAGATCCTGTAGAGGTACTAGAAATATTTCAGAAATTTTATGTAGATATGTATAAAGCAGAGAAATGTGGAGATCAAGAAAAGGTACACATGGAAATGTTTATGGAAGAATTAAATGTCTCTATCCTTAGAGATAGATGAGGCTCAATTACTACCAGTTAGGATAGGAGTAGATGAGACGAAAATGGTGATATATAATTGATCCACATGAAAGTCCAGAGGAATAGATGGTATTCCTGGTGAAGATTGAAAGCTAGAAGGGAAAAAAATGATAAAGATCTGGAAGGTTTTGTGTAACAGTAACAGTGGTGGCTGTAATACCTAAAGAGGGTAAAGAGCCATCAGATCCAACTTCATACAGCCCATTTCAATCCTAAACCATAACTATAAGGTGTTATGTCTTTAATGGCTAAAAGAATCACAAAGGTGATGCCAAAAGTTATAGATATGGATCACTGTGGTTTTGTGGAGGGGAGGCAAACATTTGACAACATTAACAGAACCCCATTGTCCAAAAAAAAAAGTTGTAAAAGGGCAATTTGCACGCGCTGCAAGAATGACCACCGTGTTTGCAGAATTTTTAGATGTGTATCAAAATATAAAAACTTTGTTTCAATGAAGTGGTTACCCCAAGATTTTTATTGAAAATGTATTACAGGAAGTAGTATGAAAAAGGAGGACACACTACTTCACCCCAATTCTGAATGAGGGCACTGTCGAAAGTACTGGTCTGATGCCCATTGCATTACTACACACAATAAGACCAAAGTACAATAGTAGTTTCACCACTACATTTTCAGCTGACAGTAAGCTCATTAGGTCAATCTTATGTAAGAACTGGTGCGTGATGGTTTAAAATCCTAAAACCAGTACTAAATTAGGCAATCGCCCCTTGATGGTTTTTAAAAGGGTTTCAGTTTAAAGTCTTTCTTGGAGTCTTCTAACACTAGGGTATGGACAGTTACAAACAAAGGGATGTTTAAATGTTCAGGATGTAACTACTGGAAGCACATTGTTATTGGAAATTGATTTATTATTAATGAAGTAGTGATTGACATACAGGGTAGTTTTAATTGGGGCTACTTTATACCCTCGAAACACGAAAAATCTGAATCGTGCGACACATAAAGAGTGAAATGCAGATACGTCGAACATACTAAAGCGCAAAAATGTAAACCTCGAACTGTCATAGTCAGCCAGCCCACCACCTGCCTCACACTACCTACCCAAACACAATAAAAAAAACACATACATACACTAACCAAATCCCTACTTCTAACCCTAAATTAAAGCACCAAAATCCTACTGCTAACCCTACACTAACCCCACATACACAACTGTTTATGCACTTATCCTTAATCCCTCCCTAACCCTAAGGTCCGTAACTACCGCACACTTCCCCTATGTAGCTATACCCAAGCAAAGTAAATATTCCACACACATACACTTAACAAAACCCTACACTAAACCTTACATACATTATCTACACAAAACCTTACATATACTACCTACCTATGCACTTACCTTAACCCTTCCCTAACCCTAACTATTGCACACTTACCTTACAGAGCTATACTGCAGATGGGCCAGCTATGCGATTTCGATATTTCCCCTTTCGCGGTTTCGTTCGTTCGACGTATTCACGGTTCGCTTTTTCCGTGTCATGCGATTCGGATTTGGGTTTTACTGCTTTTGAGAGCTTAAAGTATACCTGTTTTAATTGCCTTACAAAAGGTGTTATATATGTGTCACTCTGCCAGTCCTGTAAAGGTTTTTACAATGGAAAAACCAAAAGGTCATTGAAGGAAAGGATATACAAGCACTTACGTGATATCAGAAATGAGAACTCTAATAATGCATTTGCTAAACACGTTATGGACTATCTAGATCACTTTTTTAAGTTTATTATTGTAGAAAAGCTCACCCCAAATATTAGGGGTGAACCTTGGGGTTGGAAAGGAAGGAGCTCACCTGGCAGCTTTGCTTGAATATAGGTTGCATTCCAGGCATTAATGGGATTTTATCAATTTATTTCCTGTTGAAGCTAAATGCTTATTATAGTTGAACTTGACAATTTTGTTTTATACTGTTTTAGACATTTAATGTTATGTAGCCCTGTCGCACCGTAATTCATGCTGTATGGGTTCGGAGCCGATATTCGGCTCTGACTCAGCCTATACTAAAGCTCGAGAGCTTTTTACTGGCTCGAGGCTAGCCCCTATCCCATGGTGCCTCACGGCAATTCCCCAGATCTCATTTGCAATGAAAGCTTTGAGGTTGTGTCTTACTGGCTCGTTGGCTATGTAGAACGATTTTTTTTATTTATTTAGTCTTTTCTACCACCTTTTTCTGTCATATATACATATTAATAGTTTCTTCTGTATTGTGCTTCTGTTTTTTGAAAGTTTCAACCCCTATTCCCCCCTTAGGACTGTACGGCCCATTTAAATTAGAGGGCCATAGTGCCCGTTTAAGTTAGAGGGCCTTTCCTCCCTGCATGTGTGTAACTGTTAGGAAAAAAAAAAAGTTTCTTCTTTCTTATACTTTTATTTTTCAGTCTTTAACTATGTCTAAAGATAAAGATAAGGATCATAAGGATCATCGCCCTTCGGGCTTCAAAAATGTGACAGGTGTGCACAGAAAATGTCTCTTACAGACAGCCACACCAGTTGCATATATTGTCTGGGCGAAGCCCATTTACAGGAACCTTGCACCTTCTGTCATGCTTTTAGTACAAGAGTGTTAAACAAAGGGAAGAGAAAGCTTATTGACAGGGGTCTCATGACCAGTTCCTTCCAGGAACAGCTGGAACTTGGTCAGGAAGCTCAAAAATCTTCAAAGAGAAAATCATCGGCCCTGACTTTGGAGCCGACCAAAAAGTCTAAAGCATCGGAACCAAGGAGTTCCAGTTCTGACTCTGCTTCATGTTCAGTGCAGTCCATTCCATCGGTTCCGAGACAGTCTTCAGTACCAAAGGTTTTGCCTGACATCGAGACTGTATCTCCTATTTTGAGATCTCCTATTTTGGAGAGAAGGAGGTCTTCTTCAGTTTCCACCAGATCCTCCAGGACCCTATCAGATGAGGATATTGAGAGGGTGGTGAAGAGGTTGCTTTCGGATCCAGCTCTGGCTAGAAAATTGACCCCCTCCAGACCCAAAGGTCTCGGAGCCATCCCCCGTACCGGTCACTGTTCCTCCTCTGACTGCTTCTCTCTCGGAGCCTATTACGTCAGGTTCCTCTATCTTTGACCCTTCAGCTCCAGGGATTCAACCTGTTTCCTCGGAGCCAATTACTCTATCCTCGATGGCTCAGTCTGGAACCGAGGGTTCTGAGAGCCGACGTTCTTGTGTCGACTCCGAGGGGGACAGTCACCCTGGGTTCTCTTCAAAACTGACCCTCCCTCTCGGAGCCTCGGCTCGACTCAGCTCTGCTCCCACTTCTACTTTGGAGCCGTTCCCTCTTGCTAGGAGTCGACCATCCGCCCCCTCGGAGTGGAGGTCTTCTTCAGAGTGGGGGGGAAAGGCTTTCGAAGCTATAGAGAAGGCTTTATCCTCTGCCAAAGCCATTCCTTTGGAACCTGTGTCCCACCAGCAGCAGGCAGCAACCTCTTCCCCTCTACCTCCCCCACAGCATAGGGAACCAGAGGCCCAAGTAGCCCCCATTGGAGGTGACCCTCTGCCAAGACCTCCGCAGATTATCCCACTGGAGAGGTCTCTCGGAAGAGGTTACGTAAGAGGAAACATGTCGACTCCCCTTAGTCTGTCACATTAGACACTGATTTAGAGGAATAAGAAGGGTCCCCTAGATCTCCCTCTGAGGAAGTCTCCTTTTCTGACATTCTAGAAATCCTTAGACAGAGGGTTGATTGGAAGACCTCTAACCCTACTGAGGATGAATCAGTGTATCTTGAGGCCTTTGGCTCTTGACCTTCCACCTTTTGGGTGACACCACCTTATGACCAACTTTTGGGGGTCATTTCGCAGAAAGCATGGACCTTTCAAATTCAGTGGAAGCCATCCTGAGGAGGCCAAACAAATTTATGACAGCACCTGAGGACAAGTATTTCCTTAGCAAGGGAGTTCCAGTTGATGCTATGGTGGTAGCAGTGGCCACCAAAAAGGAATTATCTGAGACGTCTTCTAATATCCATCCTCGTAACAAGGAGTCCAGGACGATGGATAGGTATGAGAAGCATACTTTTTCTTCAGCAGCATTTACACTAAGATCGCTGAATTACTTGACTCATTTCACTTGTCTGCAGTGGGATCTCCTGAAAGAGTTAGGAGACACCCTCCAGGGTTCAGTAGCTCCGGGTTCCATGGACAAGGTTTCCGCGCAGCTCTCCACCCTTACTTCCATAGCTAACTCCTCCATGAGGCTGATCTCATATGCAGCAGATGGAGCGAGCAGGGCAGCCACAGGAGGAATAGCCTCAGGAGACATTCGTGGATGCAGCTTTGTAATTTTACGAAATCCTTCAAGTCTTCCTTCACTAAAGTTCCCTTTGATGGTTCATCTCTTTTTGGACCCCGAGTGAAAGAGACTTTGACTAGGTGCGAGCAGGAAGGAAAATCCTTATCTGCCATTGGAGTGCGTTTCTCTCTCCCATCCAGACCTTATCCCAAGGGTAATACAGGAGGGAAAATGCGGTTCCATAAATCCCAAAAAGGTTTTCCTCAGGCACAAGGTCAACCCTCCCCCAGGGGCAGAGAGGGAGGATATAATGGAAGACACCACCCTCAAGGCAGAGGAGGTCCTCAACATCAGGGAGACAGAGAAGCTTTCTCTGATCGTCCCTTCCATCGACCCTGAGGGGTTACCCGACTGTCCGTCTCTGGTGGCATTCGGGGGTCATATATCGCTGTACCTAAGGGCCTGGCTAACTATAACTCAAGATCGTTGGGTACACACAGTAATATCCAGAGGTTACCTGATTCCCTTTATTTCCGAACCCCCAACAAACTGGTCTCTTCCAGATGTACCACCCATCCAACTAGAATGTGCAACATCAGAGTTCATCTCGTTGCTACAAAAAAGAGTCATCCAAGAAGTCCCCGCAGAGCAAGTAGGATCCAGAACTTACTCTTGATTCTTTTTAGTTCCAGAAAAGACAGGGGGCTGGAGATCAATTCTAGATTTCAGCAGGCTCAACAAGCATGTAAGAAAATCAAAGTTCCAAATGGTCACTCTACAGTTGATATTTCCCTTTATCAGGAAAGACAACTGGATGTGCTCAATTGATCTCCAGGATGCGTACTACCACATCAAAATGGACAGGCGCTCCAGGAGATACTTACACTTCCAGCTGGGAGCCAGCCATTTTCAGTTCTAAACACTGCCCTTTGGCCTCACTACAGCCCCCAGAGTGTTTACCAAATGCATGGCAGTGGTAACGGCTCACCTGAGATGTCAAGGATTCCAGGTGTTTCCGTACCTAGACGACTGGCTCCTCACTGCTACCAGCAAGCATCAACTCATAAGAACCAGGGACAAGACTCTATCCTTGTGCGCCAGCCTAGGCATCACTGTCAACTTGCAAAAGTCAGTCTTATCTCCCTCGCAGCATATTGTATATCTAGGCTCAGAAATAGACACAACCACCATGTCAGTAAAGCTAACACAGGAAACAGTGGAATCTCTATGCAGTCAGATCAGATCCTTATTAAACAAACAAAGAGTCCAGGCCAGAGTAGTACTTCAAGTCCTTGGGACTATGGCTTCCACCATCTTATTAGTTCCTCTTGCTCGTCTACATATGAGTATTCTCTACTGGATGCTGTTTGCACAATGGCCTATGCAAGACCTTTCATTATCTCACCAGATATTAATAACAAATGCATGCAAAAGGGATCTGACATGGTGGTTACACATGAAACAACTTGTCATAGGTCGTCCACTTGTTCCTCTCCAAGAGAAAGCAGTTTTGACCACGGATGCTTCCCAGATAGGGTGGGGGGGCATTATCTGGGAAAGACAGTCCAAGGTACTTGGCAAAACCACAAGAACCACTCGCACATCAATGTTCTGGAGATGAGAGCGGTGCTATATGCGTTGCAAGCACTTCACAGCTCCCTTCCCACTGGAACGATTGCGATTCAGTCAGACAACATGTCTGTTGTGTGGTACATAAACAAACAAGGGGGAACCAAGTCTTACCCGCTTTGTAGAGAGGCCTTAAGAGTTTGGAAATGGGCGATGGATACTCAACGCTTCCTGATAGCAATGCATATCCCGGAGAAATCCAATGTAATAGCGGACAAACTCAGCTGAGCAATGCCTCATGAGTGGTCCCTGAATCCAATGGTTGCAAAAGACATCATTCACAAATGGGGCCAGCCTTGCTGCAATCTATTTGCCACTCACCTGAACACCAAATGCAGCAGCTACTTTGCCCTCATTCCCTATCCGGGGATGTCACCCAGGGATACTCTAGTTCACAACTGGCCCCCAGGACTTCTCTATGCCTTTCCTCCCTTTCCACTCATATCCAAAGTAATACAGAAAGCAAGACAGTTGAGGAGTTCCTTGATCCTCATTGCTCCTTACTGGCCTCTACAAGTTTGGTTTCCTTTCCTGTGGCCCTACCCTTTGGAGGAACCATGGATTCTGGATCCATCTCCAGATCTCCTGATTCATCAGTCGGGATAGTTCTACCCCTCCATCCACACCCCCAAAATGACAGCATGGCTGCTCCAATTCCACGTATATCCAGATGCATCCCCTTATCTCCAACGGTCAAACACATCCTAATTTCATCCCATAAACCTTCCACTCAGAAACTATATTCTAGCAAATGGAAAAGGTTTTCCCTTTGGGCTACAAACCAGGGCTTAGATCCATATACAACTCCTTTAGAATCCATCCAATTTCCATTTTGGTTTAATGGGAAATCCAATCATGCAACACTCCCTCTGTAAAATCTTCTTAAAAGGAGTTCTTCTTCTTAGGCCCCCAATAAAACAACTTTTAGAACCCTGAGACTTAAATTTAGTCCTCTCATCTTTGATGTCTGCACCCTTTGAACCATCCTCGTCATCAGACTTAAAATTGTTATCATGGAAAACTCTGTTCTTGGTAGCTATAACATCAGCTAGGAAAGTCTCGGAACTTCAAGCCCTAACTATTCGATCTCCTTACATTATCTTTCAAAAGGATAGAATCTCTCTTAGGACAAACCCTTCCTTTCTCCCTAAGGTATGCTCAAAACATAACCTGAATACTACCGTTGAGCTACCTGTGTTTTTTCCAAACCACTCTAATAAATCAGAGTATAGACTTCACCAGCTAGATGTCCACAGGATACTCAGATTCTATATACACAGGACCAAAGAATTCAGGAAATCTGATCAACTTTTTGTTTCCTTTTCTGACAAAAGAAAAGGCTTACCTGTTTCAAAAATTACTCTTTCAAAATGTCTTTTGGATTGCATATCCTTTGCATATCAGCAAGCTGGTAGACAATTATCGTTAAAAGCTAAAGTAGCTACTAGGGCTGTAGCTACTTCATGCGTCTTTAGATCTAGGCTCCCAATTGATACTGTTTGTGCAACAACTACTTGGGCAAGACCACATACGTTTGTCACTCATTACAAATTGGATCTGACCTCCTGGGACAGGTCAGCCTTTGGGTCCACTGTGCTGAAGAGTCTCTTTGCTTGAGCCACCCAGGATAAAGGTGCTAGGGACGCTGTCCCATCCAGCAAGAATTACGGTGAGATACGACTGCATAACATAAAGAAGTTGTGTACTTACCATAACATTCGATGTTTGTAGTCCATCTCGCCTATTTTCTTGCATCCCTCCCTCCAACCCACTTCCCATTTCTGGGGGATCTAGTGGACCTTTTTTTTGGGGGCTGCCTGACTTTGCTCTTTATTGTCCACCTCTAATGGATTATGTTTCTAATTCCTTCCTGTATTTTACAACTTCTTTCTTCTTATTATTATTACCTGATAGGCATTTATTACTTTCTTGCAAACTAGATCTGGGGAATTGCCGTGAGGCACCATGGGATAGGGGCTAGCCTCGAGCCAGTAAAAAGCTCTTGAACTTTAGTATAGGCCGAGTCGGAGCCGAATATTGGCTCCAAACCCATCCAGCAAGAATATAGGCGAGATGGACTACAAACATGGAACGTTATGGTAAGTACATAACTTCTTTATATCGCTTGTTGGAAATAATATGTAATAGGATTTAACTGCAATTTGATTTGATGACATTCAAAGTTTTAAACATCCTGTCACTTTAAGTTTTTTTTCAGTAAGAATAAAATTTCATTCATGGTTTTTAAATACCTCTTGGGGATTTGGTTTGTTATCTGAGGAAGTCTTAGTTATTCAGGGATAGTTTGTTATCTAAGGAAGTCTTGGTTATTCAGGGATGAAAGCAATAATCTTTTATACATGGAAATTTTATTTACATTTTAATACATTTTATAAAAGGAAAGCTATGTGTATGGAATGCTCCCTATACTGTGCCTCTATCTTCTGAGTTTGTGTTCATTTTTAGTATTGGTACAAAAAAACTTTCTACCTGGTAATTCACTCCATATTACTTAGAATAGACCCCCCAGGCTTATTTGGGTCTATGATATTTCTTATAGGGGCCCATGTATCTTTTCACATAGTCAGGATGATTTACATGGTCAATCTGGTGGGGAAAGGGACTGATTTTTACCTTTTAATTATATTTAAGTAATGACCTGAAGAGATTTTAAGACATGGATACACTTTTCCTAGGATGCATAGTATTTATTATTATTACTAAAGTTCTTTGATGCTGAAACACCTCCAAATCAAATCTACCTCAAAGCAGTACATACTCAGCTAAAGAAAGGAAGCTCAAAGCAATCTGGTTAACAAGCAAACCGAGCGTTGTTTTATTATACTAAGCTCAGCAATTGTAAAACAGCTTTTTGTCCAGTCACAAGCCAGACTTCTTCAGAATAAATTACAGGAAATTCAATCAACCATGTATTTATATCCTGCAACAGTCAGTTATAGAATCAATTATAGTATTGAAATAATTACTAAAAATGTCATCACTTTTATTTGTACTTAAATAATGGTTTTAAAAAACTAAAAACTTTATTTTAAAAACCTCTAGTGAAAAGTTTTGTGATCTTCAGTTTTGCAAGAAATTAGTTAAACTGAACTAACGGTGTATTGCTATTTTTTTAAATTACATTTATAAATATATCACATTTGTAAATTCATAATTTTTAGCTCTGTTTTTGGAATTAAAAAGAAAAACATAAAAGTTTAACAAACCGCCCATTTACAACAATAGTATCTGCAAGTGATTCTAAAACTTATCCATTTGCTGTAATGATTGACAGGATGTTATAACCTGTACAGAATTGACAAACCAATATGGTTCATGATTCCTGGGATTTTCTGGAAAGTTTAAAGCCTAATCTTTGGAAAAATATATATTTTTTTTAACAGTGGATATTGTAAACCTCTTTTCCTGTATACCTCAGGAAACTGGCTTTTCCACAAAGCCCTTATCAATTGTGACTTTTTGTCTGCAAAACAAGTCCAGTTGCCAGTATAATTTATGAAAATAGTGTTGGACAACAAATATATTTGGTTTGAGGGTGAAATATTCAAACAGATAAAAGGAATAGATATGGGGGCAGCTCTTTCCCCCATTTATGGTAAATTAGTAATGTTGACTTGGGAGCAGCATTATGGATTTCCATCTCCTTATCCCAAATACATAAAACTTTACTTAAGATTTTTGGACAGCATATTTATCTTATGGTCAAGTGATCCAACTATTATTCCAGAATTTATACAGTACATTCATCACACTGAATTTAATGAAATGAACTAATTAAACAAAAATATTACAAAGAGTTCAAATGGCTTTCTAGCCAACATATTCAGAAAACCAACATTCTTGATTAGTTACTTACACTATAATAGTTCCCACCCTAGTTCGCAAAAGAAAAGTCTTGTCAAAGGACAATTTGTTATGGTGACATGTATGGTCGCAGAGAATTATTCGAGAAAGAAAGAGTGAAGTTGGAAAACATGTTTATAGAAAGACACTACCCCACGCCCTAATTAAAACTATCAGTGACAAGATATCTAGGGGCTGGGGGGACAAAATATTGCCCTCTTTTGGGGGCTGTATTAAATAAATGTACCAACACACAAATGAATGGTACTTTTCCACACAGTCATAGAAATGCAGGGGATGAACAGGAACCACCTAACCAAGAAGATACAATGAATAAGGAATAAAACATTAAATCAAATGAAATAAATTACACAGGGGACCTTACAATACAGTACAATGCATAACAGAAATAATAAACATTGGTGTATTTTGACAAGCAATGATAAGTGGAAGAATACTGTAGGACCCAGGCCATTGCTCACTTTTAAAAGAACAAGTAATATTAAGAACATCATAGAAATGAAGAAAACAAATTGGGAAGAGTACAAAATTAAGGGCACAAGAAGGTGTGGGAGTTGCAGCCAATGTAAATATATTTTAGAAAACAAACAGATACAACTGAACTATGGTATGAAATCTGTAGTCTATGCCCAGGATGTGAATTGCACAACTAGGGAAATAGTATACTTATCAATCTGCTCTACTACTTCATCTTTTTACATTGGGAAGATGAAGAGGCAGTTAAAAAATGAATTTATGAACACAATTATGATATTTCAAAATGTCCTATTGTTCCCTTTATTCACACTCAGTACAAACGGAACTTCATCAGATACAAAACCTTACACACTTTCCCACTTTTTTATATACAATTCAAATGATTAATCACAATCAATTAACTTAAATGAATTAATTAGTTAAGTGTGCTCTCAAGTTAAAAACATTAATATGTTATTTAAAAATATATAGCTGTGTCTAATACATGAATAATTCTCCTATAAAAACACATATATAATAAACATTTCATCTGTTAAGAAAATATATTTATAAATAACAATACATAGATTAGATACTAACTTAATTGCTTCTATTTTCAACCACTTAAACCATTTTTATCTAATCTCATCTGCCTTTAAATGAAGCAAGCTCCTTAGAGAAATCATGTCATTGATACCAGGAAAAACTGTGGCATTCAACAAAACCTGCCAGGGTGTTTCCCTGTATTCTAAAAAACAGGGCCAATTACCCCCCCCTCCTGTCTACCTACCTTTTCCAATACACAGAAGAAGATTTTTTTTAAATCCGTACAGTTTATGCTGTGTCTAAATAAGGCATTTGTTTTGTCTTGTCTCTTAATTGCATAAATGTGTTGGTAAATTCGCTTTTTTAACTTGTTTTCTGTTTTTCCTATATAATATGCACAGCACGACTGGCACAAGGCCACATAGACAGCTCCTTTTGTATTACAATTATAATTCCCTGTCACTGGAATTATTCTATTGTGACCCTCTATCACTATATTCCTGCATTCATAGATGTACCTACATTCCCTGCAGCCATTGCATTTCCACATATTACCTAATGGAATCCTATCTTTGCCTTTCTTCCTTTCAAATAAGTTCTTAATGTTGGGTCCTCTTCTGAAAACTATTTTTGGTTTATTTCCCAGTTTTTCAGTTAATCCATATGCCCCAAAAACACAATTCCAGTTCTTTTCCACCATTTTATGGACCTCTACACTATACTCATTATGTGTTAGCACACAGCAAGTAGTTACCTCTTCTGTCTTCTTAACATTCAACAAACTCTCAGGTTTTTTCAATAATGGGAGATAAAAATCTTCTCTCCTGCTTGTTACATAACTCTCCTGTCCCTCTAGGACACTAGTTGGGTAACCCCTTATTGCCAGCATAGTCTTTAACTCTACCATTTGTTCTTTAAAGCTGTTGTCATCTATTGTTAGTCTTGATATTGTAATCATTTGGCCCTTTACCAAATTTCTTTTTTGCCAAAAGGGGTGGTCACTCTCAAAGTGCAGATAACTATTCAAGTGGGTGGGCTTCCTGTATATATACATGATTCATAACATCTATCCCTTCTATTTTTGTATAGGTGGATGTCCAGATAATTAACTGCTTCTTTCTCAATTTTACTGGTAAAGCTCAAAAAATCAGTAGTGGCATTGATATAGTTCAAAAAATTATCTGCCTCATAATATTAGAATATCATCCAAAAATCTATAACATCTAAAGATATTTTTCCTAAACACTGAATTTAACACAAATTTGGTTTCCCAATGCCAAAGAACAATATTAGCAAATATTGGGGCTACTACTGCACCCATTGCTACACCTCGGATTTGCTTGAAATGTTCCCCCTGAAACCACACAAAATTATTTTTCAGAACCAATTCCATGAGGGTAGCTAAGACATACACCATATCCCTTGAAAATCTAGTTCCTTTCCTTAGTGCTTCCTGAAAATATTCCATTCCTTCTTCATGTGGGATACAAAGAAAAAGGTTCTTAATATCAATAATCAAGAAAATAGCTTCTTCCTTGAACTCATTCTTTGCCATGCACTGTAATAAATGCCAAGAGTCCTTCAAGATATGTTTTTTATCCTCAAAAAAATCCTTTTAAATGGAAATCTAACATTTTTGCTAAAGGTTCTATTTTACTCCCACCTCCTGCCACTATGGGTCTAATCAGTGGATCCCCTAATGATTTATGAATTTTGGGGATCCCAAAGAAGGCTGGGGTTACAGGATTGTTCACCTTTAAGTATCTCACCTCATCTTCACTGAAGGTATATTCCTGGAAGAGTTCTTCCAAAATCATATCTAATCTAGTGTTAAAGATGTTAACCTCATTCAGTGATGCTTCACTAAAGTAGGAGCTGTTATTCAAATATTTCATCATTCTGGTGGTGTAGTCATAATGTTACATTACAACTACCCCTCCCCCCTTATCGGGCTTCATGATTCTTACTTCTTGGTTCCTCATTAACTCTGTTAATGCCTGTTGTTCGTCTTTTGTTAAATTTTGGTTAATCCATCTAATCTTATTCCCTATTAAATTCCTGTATTCTATTTTGTTCAATCTTTCAAAAAGGGCCACTGGTGGTAATGGGGGTGGGGGTGGGGGGGTTATAAGTACTTTTTCTTTTTAGGGTTACTCTAGTTGCATCACTCTCCTTTCCATTCTGCATTACCAACTTTAAATGTATGGCCCTTGCAAACATTTTCAAATCTAAAATGGTATTAACCATATAATTCTGTTTCTTAGGGATAAAACTAAACCCTTTTACAAATAGTTCTGCATGGGTGTTATTTAATATGATTCCACTGTAGTTATAAATCTTAAGGCCCTTATATTCCAGAATACAAACATTTCCATTTTCATTATTGTCATTACTGTTCCCTGTGTTATTACTACTGTCATTATACATAGCTTCAATAGGGACATTATTAAACTCAAAATCATGCCGTAAAAATATATAATTTCCTTCATTGGTTATGCTCAATACATCTAGATTTTCTTTGTTCCCCAAAGATTCATCACAGTATATCTCATGTGTAATTTCAACACAATGCTTTTCCATGTTTGCATCAAAATCATTATACAGTTCATTGACATGCTTCATTAGATAAATCATTACATTCTACAGCATACTGTATCAATGAGGCATTATTACTAAAACTTTCATTTATAGTATTCAGTCCATTTCCAATGTCCCAGGTATCAGCAACAGGCTCTTGAAACAGCATAGTACAAGGAAAGTCAGTATAAGACTCAGTTTTGTCATTTCCATCAAACACAGGTGACCATTAATTTGTTTTACTCTGGATTCTTGTATAATCGGTCATTCCCAAGTTGTCAATAACAACAAACTGAGATGGCCTTACCATTGGTAGAATGGTTGTGGTGGTGGTGGTCTCCCCTTTCTTCTGTTTTGGCCCCCTTGTTGCCATTGATAGTCTCTACAATACTGTTTTTTGTTGTTGTTCTGGGTGTCCAGGAACCATACTTGGTTTTCAGCTGTGCAGACCTCCTTGGCAGTGGTTGAAAATCCTGCTCTAAACCAGTCCCTTGCTCACCAAACACCTTCGGTTTATCAACCTCATCTCCTGGCAAAATTTCCACAACTTCGTCATCCATTTCTACGAAAGAAACTCTTGGCCGACCACCTGTACCTGAAATCGGTTATGCCCTCTTCTGCTCGTATTCTTCCAGGTCTCTTTTCAGCTTCTTCTCTTTTTTTCTTTTTAATGTTATTTTTGTGCTGCTCAACCCTCGGGAAGATGGTGGAATAAACCCCTTTATTTGTCTCAAAGAGGCTATCAGCAGTTATTTCGTTTTGTAATGTCACAATCTCATCTTTCAAACTGCACATTATTCTAGCATTGTCTTTAATTAGTAACCACATAAAGTCAATGCCTGTCCAGTCAAACAGTTCTAAAAGTTCCCGGTGTAGGACTGAACCACTCTGAATGTTATTAGGAAACTTGCAGATTCTTATCCCCTTCGGTAGTCTTCCCAGGCATATACAGTCTTCGAAAAACATATTGTCAAGATGCAATCCCTTGAATTTTGTTCAGGGTTTTTTCCAATTTGTAGATTTTATGCTTGTAATTGGAAACAGGATCATCACCTTCTCTTGGATGGCCCCCAAATCCATCCCACAATGGTATCGGTTCCCTGTTCAGCCAGGAGAGGAATTCTCCATCATCCATTGGTTGCAAGCCTTTTCCATTCACTTTGCCTACTCCAGTGGCATTCGCGTCTCTCCGTACCGCTCCTCAAGTAGGATGTTCTAGCTTCCTGCAGCTCACCTGGAGACTTTTCAACTGCAATACAGTCATTAACATTCATTTCTTTAGCAGTATGAATTTATTTTGCTCTACCGGAGCATACTAAATCAACTTTAGTATTAATTTGGGATATTAAAGCCAAAAGCTCTGCAAGACTTACACTGTCATCATTGTTAATATTGTCCAGATAAAATGTTTATTATACATGTGTTTTTATAGGAGAATTATTCATGTATCATACACAGTTATATATTTTTAAAGAACATATTAATGTGTTTTAACTTGAGAGCACACTTAACTAAATAATTCATTTAAGTTAATTGATTGTGATTAATCAATTGAATTGTATATAAAAAGGGGGGAAGTGTGTAAGGTTTTGTATCTGATGAAGGTCTGTTTGTATTGAGTGTGAATAAAGGGAATGAAAGCAGTTGTAACCTTACCCTGCCTGGTGTCTGGTTCTTTTCAAGGAGAAGGTATCCTGTGACATTTTTGTTGGATTATTTGCTTTTATATGTTTTAGTTTTGTGATATTTCAAAATGTAATTCTAATAATGCTTTATATAGACATTCAACTTTATGTACTGACTTTAAACATTTTTTTTATTTTTCATTTTAGAAAAAATCCCATACAGCCTTAGGGGAGGATCAAGACAAGAGTCTATTGAATTACAGGAGTTATTTTGGCACGTAACACACTATCCTGAAATTAATGAGTGTATTTCCATAGTCCCTGTCTTAAAACAAACAGCTAAAAAAATATGATTAAAAGTTATGAATTTACAAATGTGATATTTTTGTGAATGTATTTTTTTAAATGTTAACACACCATTAGTTCAGTTTAATTTCTTGCCAAACTGAAGCACACAAAACTTTTCACTGATGGTTTTTAAACCAAGATTTTTAGTTTTTTAAACCATTATTTAAATACAACTTAAATTGATGACATTTTTTTAGTAATTGTTTCATTAAT
This sequence comes from Protopterus annectens, assembly GCF_019279795.1. Taxonomy (NCBI): domain Eukaryota; kingdom Metazoa; phylum Chordata; order Ceratodontiformes; family Protopteridae; genus Protopterus; species Protopterus annectens. The sequence goes on from NC_056728.1 coordinate 200,452,930, forward strand.
TCTATAATTGACTATGTGACACCCGTGCCCTGGCCCAGCAATCAAGGAGCCTCAATCCTCACCACTAACACCAAAGAGGGCTTCTCGTATATGAGGAAAGGATAACAAATACACACAGTAAAGTGCAATTTCCCTTAAGAGCACACAAAGATCACAGTCAGTCTGGGGCTGGTCGCTCCCTTGCTCTCCAGGTCCCGAATAAGACTCCACACTGGCACAGCTATAGAGTCCAGATCTCAGCCTAGCTGGGCAAGCTAAAATCTCCAGCACCCTCTCTGTCCAACTAGTGCTTTGTGTCCCTGCCCAAGTAGCTGACACACACTTTGAGGTAAGAGATTATACAACCACACAGACACTCCTGGGAAAGACTGGCACAGGTACTCCAGCTGTGCCCCTATTACCCAGACTATATGGTAGTACCACCTGCCACCACCCAGCTAATATTTATCAGCTACTCATAGGCCCTTAAAAGGGTGTCCAATTATTACTGTGCAATATTATTATCCAATTGGTAGTATAACTAAACAGTCAAGGCTTATTAGAGTGATGGTACTGCAATCACTAGAAATATGCAATGTACTCTAGAGCTTACATTATCCCGACACAAAACAGCCACAGTTGAAAAGTTTAAAACTATTTAATAGTAAATACTAAAAACACAAGACAATACTTCTTACTACACAGTGCTAGTCAAGAGTTCAGAGATCACAGAGAAATACTTAAAATAATTCAGTAGTACAGTTCTTTTTTTTTCAAAACAGGTTTATTGTTTTAACATATAAGAGAAATATCATAACAATTTTATACAAGTAATTAAAAATAGGTATTATTATAATATTCAACAAAACAACTAAAGTATTTACAAAGACATCCACTACAATCAGATCAATTAATTAAACTAAAATACCATGTTATTGAAATTAAAATTTTTTAACAAATTTTGTAAATGATCCCATACAATATAATAAGATGTTTTTCTATTTGTTCTTGTCCTAATTGTGTTTATTTCCATATGGCACACTATATTCATAACATTTTTAAATTCATTGAATGAAGGAGGTGTATCTGAAATCCAATTTCTAGTTATTATTTTCCTAGCCACTGCTAGAATAGACCATAACAAGGGAAGCTTAACCTTTTTAACACTTTGAGGTACAGGTGTGTTGAATAATATAAGAGATTTAGAAATAATGAAATTATCTGTAAAAAGAGCCTGCAAAAATTCATTAATTGACTTCCAGTATTCTTTCAATTTTATACAGTCATAAAACATATGAGCCCAGTCAGCATTAATTTCTACATTACATCTCTTACATAAATTATCTTTATTATTTATTTTATTCATCATCAAAGGTGTATAAAAAGATCTATGTAAAAATTTCCATGTATAAAGTCTCCAGACAATGGAAGACGTAGTTCTATAAGCAGATTCCAATATATATTGTTTATCTTGTTGATTTGGTGGGTCCCCATTAATAGAAGTGAAATAATTCCAGTATGAATCTACACTGTAAAAAGTTTCTTGTCTGATAATTTTATGTATGTATGAAAGTTTACCTTTATCAGAAACTTTATGTTGTAAATTTAATATCAAGTAATCAATCAGTGTTGGAATAGATTCTTTAACTGTTATAGACATTAGATTTAATTTATTAATGAGATGTTGTCTAAAGGTCTGAACCTCAAACCAGCAAGTTTCTCTTAGATCAAATTCTTGTTTTAAGAAATCTAGATTTTTAACTTTATTATCAGATATCAACTGATACCAGTACTTTAGATCATTATCTATAGTTAAATGAGTTCCTTCAGAAGTAGATGACAAATGCGTACTCTGAGTATACATTATAGGGAATACAATAAAATTCCATTCCGTATACTTAGGGTGCATGAATATAAAGTTACAATAACTAATAATAATATTTAATGGGTAACAAACCATATGTTTAGGTGTAACAGGTGAAGTACAAAATTCCTTTAGTAACCATAACATGGAGTTATTTACAATCATATTTTATGTGTTAAGGAGATTTTCATGAAGTGCATACTAATTAGCTCCCAATAATCTTTCCATTTTGTGACATATGACTGATCTATTAATAAAGTAATAACTTTTACAATAGAAGAGATAGTATATAAATTAAAGTCTGGAAAAGAAATACCCCTTGAGACCAGCTATTAGTATGTTTCTTTAATGCAATCCTAGGTCTATTAGGTGCCCATAGGAAATTTAACATTAGTGTATTCAGTTTCTTGATAATTATTTTTGTAGGTGGAAGTATTATTGATTGTATTAAGTATAAAATCTTGGGGAATATTATCATTTTAATAATTGTAAGTCTCTCCTCCATAGTAAAAAACATATTATTCCAGGTATTAAAAAGATTTTGTATATTAAGAAAACAGGTATTATAATTATTATATATAATAGATTTAATATCTTTAGATAGTATTATACCTAAATACGTTATCTGACCTGAATTGGGTACATATTTAGTAAAATCACTAATGAGAATATTTTTTTGTGTATTAGGTAGTATTTTAGTTTTTTCTTCATTGAATATTAAACCAGAAATACTTTTAAAATTCATCATTTTATCAAATAGAGACTGCATAGAAGAATTAGATCCTGCTGATGTAATTAGAACATCATCTGCAAAAAGTTGAATTTCGGATGTTGTATTTTCATCTATTTCAAAACCCTCTATGTCAGTACTGTTTCTGATCAAATTAGCCCAAGGCTCCATTACTAAAGTGAATAATAGTGGAGAAAGTAGACATCCTTGTTTTGTACCTTTAAGAATGGGTATTTTTTGTGAAGCATATGTTCCTACCTTAATATAAGCCAACATTCCTTTGTATAAATGCTCAATTAGATTTACAAATGCATCTGAGAAGTTTGTGCACTTCATTAAGGTAAACAGATAGTCCCAACTTACTGAATCAAATGCTGAACTTATATCAAGACTAATAAGTGTTAAATCTTTCTTTTTCCTATTTGCAAAATCTATTAATGTTAAAGTTCTTCTTATATTATCAAAAGTATTTCTATTTACAATGAAGCCTGTCTGATCTATATCTATAATGCCGGGAATGATTGTCTTCAATCTATCAGCAAAGATACTCATAAACATTTTATAATCAACATTAAGTAATGAGATGGGCCGATATGAAGAACATCTAGTTGGATCTTTATTAGGTTTCAAAATTGGCGAAATAAATGTATATTGCCAAGATGGGGGGGGGTTATTAACTCAGATTGGGCCAAAATAAAAACCTTATGTAATAATGAATATGTACTTTTAGAAAGGATTTTATATATCTCTGGTATAATACCATCATTACCCGGTGCTTTGTTTGATTTAAGCTTATTTATTTGTGTAATAACTTCTGTATATGAAATACTCTTGTCCAATAGTTTAATCTGTTGTTTATTAAGCTTTTTATTCATGTTTGTGGTTATAAACTCCTTTATTTTATCTTTAGGTTCCATGTTAATGTTATTATGGTTAATTTTGTGAAAGTGATTTCTAAATTCATCTAGTATTTCTGGTATACTAGAAACATTCTTCTTTTTCCTTGGAGAAAAGATTTCTTTGATATGGTTTTGTTTATTCAACCTTTTTGTTTTATTTTTAAGTCTATGTAAGTATTTGGGGCTTACTGAATAAGACAAAAACTTGTATTTCTCTAAAGTTATTTTAACTTTATGAGTTAAAATTTCTTTGTATTTCTCATTTAGTTTGTTTATTTCTTCAATAACTTTCTTGTCCATAATATTTTCTTTA
>NC_056728.1:200794214-200869214 GCF_019279795.1 Protopterus annectens
CATAAGTGAGGCAAGTTTAGATTAACTCATAGACTGTTATTATAGTACTAGGAAGAATCAGGTATCATACGAAAATAAGTGGCTACCAATATTCATACAAACTGAAAGTGGTTCTTCTTTCTTGGTTTTAAGAAGGCTCAGCCAGCAGCTTTGATGCTCATGATGTAACAGTTTCCCTGTGGATTAAAACTTTTCCTTAAGGATGGTTCATAGGTTCATAGGTTCATAGGTTCATAGGTTTATACTAGGCTATCTGCCCTAAGGCATTTATAAGCCTAGCCCAAATTTTTGTGGCTTACGCCACCCCTTATATGAAAAAATACTGTGCCCATTAGTTTGTTGTGCCTCTGTCCAGCAGTGACACAGAGATGATTCCCGGGGTAAACCTACGATCTCCCATCCACAGGTCTAGATTTCTCTTGAACAGAGTCAGCGAGGTGCTCTGCCTCACATGGACCGGGATTCTATTCCACAGCATAGGGAGTCTCTGAGTGATAAATCTATCCCTCCAGCACGTCCTATTTATATTCGTGCTAAGGTTTAAGTCGCTTGCTCTAGTGGTTTTGGTGGATTTGGATTTTTGAGGTGGAGCATGTCCATTAATTCCGGGTTGGACATGGCCTTGTATGTCAGGCACATGTCACCTCTGAGCAGACGGTATGCAACTGAATAGAGCTGGAGTTTCTTCAATCTGGCAGCATATGACAGATTTTGGAGTCCCTTTATCCTTTTGGTGAGGAACTTTTGGGGTCTCTCCAATTGCTGCAGATGTCGGGTGAGATACATCCCGAATGGGCATTGTACTCGATCATTGGTCTGATAAGTGAAGAGTACAGGGGAACAATGACCTCACTAGATCTGGATGTGAATCCCTTCATGATCAGGTGGGCAATGTAGAAGGTCTTTCTAACCACTTTAGCAACGTGAGTGTCAAAAGAAAGGCCACTGTCAACCTGGGTCCCCAGGTCCCTGATAACCTCTTCTGTGCTTAGTGGATTGCCACCTATACGGTAGCTTGGGGTTACCTTGTTTTTCCCGAAGGGTATGACTATACATTTTTTGGCGTTTAACTTCAGGCCATGGCTCTGGCACCAGCTATCTGTTTCCGTGAGTCCCTTCTGAAGGATATCCGTGTCCGATGCACCTTCCACTATGGCGCCCAGTTTGCAGTCGTCTGCAAACTTTGTCAGCCAAAGTCCTCCCATGTTGGCCTGTACTTCTGAGAAGTAGATGCCAAACAATAGGGGCCAAGGACCGAGCCCTGTGGGACACCACTTGTGACCGGCTTGGAGTCTGACATAGCGCCAGCAACTCTAACCCTGTGGGTTCTGTCCTTAAGCCAGTTTGCAACCCATCTTGTGACATATGGGTTTACATTTAAGCTGGTAAGTTTTTCTACAATACCCGAGTGGGGTATTGTGTCGAAAGCCTTTGCAAGGTCAAGGTAGGCTGTATGGACTGCCTTTCCCTCATCAATGGCCTTGGTGACTGTTTCGAAGAAGTCGACCAAGTTCAAAAGGCATGATCTTCCCTTGACAAAGCCAAACTGGGTCGGGTCCAATGTCTGCAAGTCCCCTATATCTTTGTTTATGAGCTCCATTATGATCCTCTCCATAGCTTTGCAGACTAGACTTGTTAAGCTTATGGGGCGGTAATTACCAGGGTCTGTAGAGGCGCCGCCTTTGTGGAGTGGGACCACAGTTTCCGTACGCCACTCCTTGGGCACGTATCCTGTGGTAAGGCTGAGATTAAACAGCTGCCTTATGTGCGGGTTTAATTCCTCATTTAGCTCATGTAGCACACAGCCGGGGACACCGTCCGGTCCCATTGATGCTGTGTTTGAGAGCATCTGGATGAGAGACATCTTACTTTCTAAAGCTAGAAAACTATTGCCCTTCACTACAAGGATTTGTTCTTTTTTAATAAATATATAAACACACACACACATATCTATATATATATATCTATATCTATATATATCTATATATATATATATATATATATATATATATATATATACACACACACACACACACACACACACACACACACACACACACACACACACACACACACACACACACACACACACACGGCAAATCCATACTTGAACAGTCAATGTATAAAGTAAAACTAAACAACCTACCAGAGTCTGGATGTAAAAAAGTATTTCAGTTTTCAACGTATGTGTAAACTGTACAGTTCCTAAAGCTAAACGTGCTGTTATCAGTGTACCGAATTGATAAGGTTGCCACTTGTCTCTCTCTCTCTCTCTCTCTGCAGTTCTGTCCTGGTGGGGCTTGAAAATGGTAAAATGTATTGATACTTTACAAGAAAAATATTTTCTGACTTTTCTCTAAATATCACAGAAATCTTTGATACTACATTTAAGTTACCTTAACATATAAACTATTATAAATAACATTTAAAGCTTAGCATTTCAATACTGTGTTGCTGCTTATGTAAATTTGTAAGAAGAGGTGACAACGGCCTTTAAACCCCTGACTGATCTAAGTGCTTTGTTTTAGTATGAAAAGGGAGTGTTAACTTCTCCTCCTCTCTGCAATAAAAACAGTGGAAAAAAATTCCACTTCCGTATGTCTTTGTAACACTCCGTTTGTCTTTGTAGCTGTAACACCAGCTGCTGTGTTCCTGACATTAGCATTATTAATTATTTTTATTGCCCATCTAAGATTGACAGAAGTACCTGACAGGGTAAACTACAGATTTAACTGTATCTGTGTCATGCAGGCAGAGGCAAATTCCTTCCCAAAGTATGTGAAACATTAATTAAAAAAAAATAGGTAGGCTTTTCCTTCCTTTGAATCCAAAGCAAGGAAATAAAAGTTTTAAAAAGTACATGCAGGTTTCTGATACCTACACAGTACTGGAACCATATTGTAGGGAGAAAAGAAATCTAAGCATACCTTTCAAATTCTTATCACAAGAAATCTGGACAAAGCTTGATATAATGGAGGGACAAAGGCCCACAAATAGGGACAGAATTCAAATATTGTTCCTATAAACTTAGAAAGTTGTTAGAGTAACAGGATTTGTGTTAGCATACATTTTTCTGAAAGATATAAAGTCAGAAACTCAAATGTATATAATTATTTAGTGACGTCAATCCACAGATCGTCCTAGTGATTTGCCAGAAAAAAAAAAACAGATTTTATGAGGAACAGACCAAAATATAAGGCAAAAATCTGGCCATTCTGTGAAAATCTGGACAGTTGAGAGCTATGAATCTAAGGATTAAATTAAAGTGTAGGAGAGGGTGGAGTTTTCCTTTAAACTGACTAAATAAATAAATATGAATTGCGTCCCAGTAGAGGCAACTGTGGAGGATGATTCCTTAAAACATTCTACGTTTAAGACCAAGATGGAGCAGGCAAGAACGTCTCAACATGGAATAGGTACCTTTGGGAAATATACAAAATGGAGAAACTGGTATATGATCATTTTCCCAAATCCAGGCTCAAGAAAGAATGGTATCAGAAGTGTTTGGGGAAGTGAAGTCTAAAGGGGCGGGAACCAGGCTGGAAGCTGTCCCTGCAGTAGGAAGTTTGGAAGACACCCCTGAAGCCTGCACATATTAGTGGTTGTTCAAAATTATTAAATGATGCAAGTTACAATTTGCTTTATATCCTCTGTGAAGAACTTCTACAAGGGTTAACTGTGTTTAATAATGCCATTGTAAAGGGCTAGATTTTATGAGAAAATTTTCACAGAGTGATTTGTTACCATTACATGTTGCAATGTCTATATACACACATATATGTATATATATATATATATATATATATATATATATATATATATATATATACCCGGGGATCATGTCAGTCGCCCTGCTAGACAGGGGCCCAGAGAAGTAAATATTGTGGGAAAAAATTTCCAGGGAATTGTTATGGCTAGGCTTGCATAGGCCTTAGGGCCAATAGCCTAGTACCAACCTATGAACCTATGAACATATATATATATATATATATATATATATATATATATATATATATATATATATATATATACACACACACACACATAATACATATATATGGGTTCACTCTGAAATCTCGAAATACTGAAATGTCGAATTTTAGTATCTCGAGACCAAAGTGTCAAAACTGCAGTTGCACGAAACTGCAGAATATCGAACCCGGAAATGTCGAACCTGCAGTAGTGATGGCGAGTTAGGTAAGTGTAATGTTTTTTAAGGGTTTTGAGGAGGATTTGTATGTATGTGAGTGTGTTGGGGAGTTTTAGGTGTGGGTTAGGGTAGAGAGGTAAGAGTGTGAGTGTGTAAATGTTGAGAGTGGTGGTGTTTGTATGTATGTTATGTGTGTTTGTGCAAGGGAGTGTAAAATGTGTGGTGGTGGGTTTTATGTATTTCGTTTTTTTAGTGCGATCTCGGAGTTAGTATATATAAGTAGGGGGTGGTGTGTGTGGCACAGCCCCCCATATGGGGGGTGCAGAGGGGGCTTGTCCCCCTGCTTATAGTAAGGGTAGGTGTGTGTTTGTGTTTTATTTTGTGTTTGCGTGTGTTGTTTTGGTTTGTTGTAGTGTCAGGACTTAGGTGTGTTTGTGTTTTTGTGGTGGTGTGTTTTTTTGACAGTCGCAGTTTTGAATTTCGAGGTTTTAGAGTTTGTGAGTTTTCGGCTTTATAGTCTCGAGATTCGATATTTCAGTATTTTGGGATTATAAAGTGAATATATATATATATATATATATATATATAGATATATATATATATATATATATGTATGTATGTATATATATATATATATATGTGTGTGTGCATGTCTTTCTTTCTCTAACTATTTATCTCTATGTAGAGAGACATAAACATGTTTACTTAATATACCGCTGTAATTTAGAAATAAAACATGCCCATGCCCACCCATGGCCATGTCTTCTAGATCTCAGTTGTGCTGACCCCAAATGTTTGATTTAAATAAAAGCAGATATTGATGAATTCACAAATACTTTATTATGAAGCTTCAAGCACATATTCAAGGACTTTAAACAACACAGTGTCAGATGAAAAACTAGAATGGTATGCACAATCACACTAGCATCAGTAAATGCATTTTTATAACAAATTCTAAACAGTCTTGCCACTGGTTTAATGTGGAATTTAATCTTGGCATGCTATAGTTTCAGTAAAATTCCTGACGATTCAAATACTGTTAGAGAGCATCTCTAGTTTTCCATTTAAAGCGGATCAAGTCAGGTTTTCAGTCAATTGATTTGTCATGTGAAACAGGCAGCATTTCAGTCATTTTACAGTGATGGCAAAGTATGTCTGCTGCCATTGCAGTTTATAATGACACATCTAGTTTGTTGTCATACTGAAATTTGTTTAGGAATGTAGCAAAATGTTGAATCTAACATAGTGTTTTATAATTAGCAATTAATATTATGAAATAATCACACACCTGAAAGGAGCTAAATATAGTATACAGTTAAACTAACTGCATAGCTATACTTTTTGGGGGGGTTTCTAATACAGTGATGGGAATGGACGCTGTTCTTGAGTCATGGTACAATGATATCAGTATTGTTTCATTCTTGGATGTTTGCCAGCAGTGCTCTTCTCAGCACCTGCAATGTTCTCAGAATTGCTTCCTCTGCAGGTTGTTCTGTCTAGAAATTCTCTTTTTTTATTGTAACAGTTGTTGTTGTTGCTGTTGTTGTGTCTTTCGGCTTTTCCCGGTTAGCGGTCGCCACAGCGGAACTCCGGTCCGCTAATGATTGGTAGTTGATTTTTACATGCCGAGTTACCAGCCCTGATGCACAACCTTCAACGAAGGTACGCCCATTCACGCATGTCTCCACGCAGAAGACACTCTAGCTGAGAATCGAACCGGACAGCGTCTTACTGTGAGGCGACAATAGTACACACATTTTTTCAACTCTTGCACTTTATTGTGTCTACACCTCTTGCTTGGCCTCTCAGTTTTTTTTTTGTTTGCTTATTTATGGACATCTTCTTCCTTGTATCACAGGAGGTCACATTCACCCTCACCGTGTGCCTGGCCTAGCCCTGTGATAAGAATGCTTCCATGTTTTGAGCATGCTACACTGCCTTTTTTTCCAGACTGAACACCAGTGCATAAAGCATGAGTGGTACTTTTTTATTATGGAAACTGTGTACCTCCTCATCTTTATGTCTAAAAATCAGTGTTGTCTTGGTGAGATTTTGTAAAAACAGGGTCCACCAGATGATGGTACTCACTAAGACTTGAGGATAAATTAGTTCCATTAGAGCTGCTCTTATAAGTTAATTAGTGTTCAGGCCCTAGGGCCAACAAGGAACACTGGCTCAAAGGTAACATTATACACATCAGTTCCCATGCAGAGGTCAAATTTAGATTTGAAAGAGTTAATACTTGGAGACAACCTTTCATCAGCTGGCAAACAATTCCATAGTCTTGGAATAACGTGTATTATAAATGTATGCCTTATTGATCTTTTACTTTTTGGTATTTTAAAGTTCAAATGATCAAATCTATGAGCACACTCATTCAAGAATACTGAGATATTGTAGATTGTAACATATCCTCATGATAGATTTTATTCACACTAGTTGCTTTACCTCTTGTGTGCCTGAAATGCACATAGTATAAATTCAGATTACAACATCTGTCTTGGCAGTCAAGGTGTCTAACAGATGGCATTCTCTTGGCAAATTTCTTCTGCACAGATTCTAGCAGTGCAAGTTTGTTCTATTATAACTACAAAAAGAGCTATTATATTCCAAGATGGGACTGATACATATTTTATACAAATGAACTATGTTATGTTCATCTCTTAGTAATAAAGCTTAAGTCCCATCATAAAGAGCTTGTTTCCTTATATTGTGTACATGATCAGAAAATAAAAAAAATCTGATGAAATCAGTATGCTCAACTCCTTGTAGCAATTAGTCTCAGACAAAATAATTCCATTAATTTAAAGATCAGGCTTAATGGATGGTCTTCCAAGGTACATAACTTTACACTTATTATTAAGATTCAAATTAACATCATTAGCATAAATGGAACTTTTTAACATTATTCTTGAGATTATTTGGTAATTCCCATTACAGTCCACTATAAAGCAAAACTTACAGTCATTAGCATACTTAACTTTCCAGGTATGATTACTAATTGGACTAATAAACAAAACCAAATTTAATGAACAAAAGACCCAACACTGATCCCTGAGTCACACCAACTGATACTGGCAGACAGTCTGAAAGTTGTCCTTTTATTGATTCACACTGCAGATGACCAATAAACCAACTAATTACTCACTTAGTAATGAATGACTTATAAGAGTAGCTTTAATTAATCCAAGAGATAAATTATCAACAGCTTTGGCCAAGTCTATATGAATTATACCTACTGATGTACTAAAAATAACTTGGTCATAAAACTCGGATAGGTTAGTTAATGTTGACCTACCTGATGTAAAACCATGTTGGTATGTATCAAATTTTCCTGAATTATTTTCCTGGTGCAGTAATATTTCTAATTGAAATCTTGCAAAACATTTGCAGAATATAGATGTCAAATTAATAGGTCGATAGTTAGATACATCCGATTTATCACCTTTCTTATAAACTGGTGATATAGTTGAATGTTCCCAAAATCTAGGTACTACAAACTAAACTATTAAATATACTATGTAACAAAGGAGGGAAATCATCCTTTAAACTGTATATCAGTATAGGTGCAATCAAATCTGAACCTATTAAAGATTTCTTACTAGTTTTTAAGACTTTGTAAAACAGGGGCCACTGATATTGTAGGACATGTGATTGAGCATCATAAATGGTTTGTGTGAAACAGGGACTTGCTCTTAAGATACAGATTGTGAAAAAATCTATTAAATATGTTCACAATTGTATAAGGCTTAGATTCTGTTTTACCATTAAATATTATGAATGTAAAGTAAATACTGTTTTGGTTAAAAAATTGATGCTTCTCAAACTGCAGACATTGAAAATAGATATACACAGATATGGAGTACCAAACAGCGTTAATCCTGGTACTTCGGCATTTCACCTTCAAGGGATATAAACATATCAAATTCTAAAGTTTAACTTTACTAAGCAATTAAACAATTGTGTTTCAAAATTTGTCTATACATCCCACTTTTAAAGTGACCAGTGCACATTATACATAAACACATCCCTTAGTCATGAAAAACTACTACATATCCCACAGAACTTCAGCAGCAGCAAAATTAAAACAACAAAATTACAATGAATTCTACAGCAATAACATCACCAAAAAATTCAACCAAGCTTACATAAAAAATACAATACCCTCTCATAATGTGTGTATGTACTCATATGAAAAACACACACACACACACACACACACACACACACACACACACACACACACACACACACACACACACACATTATCAATGAAATTTCTTCAAAAATTTAACAACACCTCCTGATTTATTCCATGTGGGACCAAGGTTCCAAAACAATTGTTTAATTGTTTAGTATATTTAAGCTTTAGAATTTGATATGTTTATAACCCTTGAAGGCGAAATGCCAAGGTACCAGGATTAAAGCTGTTTGGTACTCTAAATCTATGTACGCCTTTTGGATTTATTAGGTTTGTGTTTTTTCTTTGGTTTTGATAATTGAAAATAGGTACAAAGACCCATGAAAACCAAATAACACAACTTTTCCTACTTCCAGTAGGAATCCATGTTTAAAAATAGAGTGACAAAAATGATGAAAAAAAATACAAGTACATTATCAAAGAGGCAGTGTAAAATCTGTAGACTTTACTGAACTGTTTTGCGAAATTCTATCACACAAAGTCATTTATTTTGCTTCTGAAATAGCGATGTAATGTGTGTCCTCTTTCTTTAAATTATTGGTGATATTAGTATGTTGGTCATGTAGTGTGGTTTTCTATGTACTAGACAGGTTAAAAAATCAAATTTGATGAGGAGATTCAGAAACTTGTGTGAAGTGGTAAACCAGGCCTGAAAATCTGTACATTCCTGTAAAACAGAGACAGTCGAGAGGCCTGTGCTGAACCCATCTCTCATGTCAGACTTTTCAAATATGCAGATGTAAATGTCTAAGACTATGGTTGGTATACATAGTGCCCTGTTTCATATCAGCATAATGGTAATTGGCAAACATTCATCTCAACTGTACATATTTTCACAGAATGTCCAGATTTTGACCTCATATTTTTGGTCCTTGTTTTAAAAAAATTGTGGTTTTCTGGCAAATTAGTGGCAAATCATTAAAGACTGAAGTTAGAAAATAATGACAGATATTTGAGTTTCAGACTTTATATCCTTCAGAAAATTCATGCTAATGCAAAACCTGTATTATATCAACGTTCTGGGTTTGCAGAAGCAAAATTTAAAATTTGTCCCTATTTTTGGGCCTTTATCCCACTTTTATTTATGGCTTTGTCCAGATTTCTTGCTCTAACAGGTTAAGAGGTATGTTGGCAAATAGTGGTAATGCATGAGTATTTAAATCAGCAAAGTGCAGATGAAGCAGGTTTCAGAATTTTTCAGTAATGCAATGAAATGCCAGTAACAATTTTGCACATCTTAAATGGTATAAAATGAGCTGAAACCTGTGCATTTTTGTGCTGATAAATTTGTATATATGTAAGGTCAAGAATGGGATCAGGCATTTTTGGCTGGAATCTGCAGATGTGAGCTTGCACATTTCTCTCAAGACTTTCTCTGGGAACCTGCACTGAGCTGAGATGAGTGCCACTGGCTTATTCATGCAAATATTTTTAAGGTTTCTTCTTTTCAATGTAAAGGGTGTCCTTATATGAACACTCTATTGGAGCATTTATAAGGCTGGAATAGGGAAGAAAGCAAAGCTAAAAATGGAGTGGGGAGACAAAGGACATGCAAAAGGAGTATATTAAGTGGATCTGAGGGGGGAGTGGGAAAGAGGGGCACTATGTTTTTGTGGAGGATTGAGTCCCATTTTCCATTTTCTTTTCACAGGGAAGGAGTAAGGGGGTGGTAAAAGAAGACAGAAACATAAATTACAGACTCACAGGAACTCCATGGCGGGATGTTGTTTGGAGGGACAAGACTTTAAAATGGGCAGCAAAAAATGGAGGGGTTACAGATCCACAAACTGGCTACCACTCCATTCCAGAGTACCTCAGTTATCCCCCTGTCTGTGATGGACCTGTAAAAGGGACCTAATGGTGTGGGGGGGCCTCCAGTGGATCAATGGTTAGAGCCAATTGGGTCAGTGATTCATGTACCTATTGGAGTTGAGATTGCAGTGCGTACAGGTGCATCTCCACAGCCTTCCCAGCAGCTGCCTTTAACCAGGCTCAGGATCATAGCTTACCAGGCTGCCTTTTGCTGGGGGGCCTACATGGGTGGAGCCAATGTCACCACCCTGCCAAGACATCCCCAAGTGGGTGGGGGGTGGTGAGCATTCTCATGAACGAGAGTCACAGCCTGGAAAAATGGAAGCAAGTTAAAATCATAGCTACTCATCAAAACTATAAATGGTTCAGAAACTCCACTAAAAATAAAATCAAAACCAGTAAAAAAACTAATGTGTTAATATACAGGCAGCAAATTATAACAACCTCAAAGCTTTTTGGACTACCATTAGTCAGCTGTTAAAACCTGGTACACCAACACAACCTACTTGTACTTCATCTAACCAAACTGACACAATAGCCAGTGAATTAAATACTCACTTAGTTCAAATAGTAACTTCTCTTAATTAAACTCTCTGCACAGGTATTAACAGGTTCCTCTCCTCCCTTGTTAGACCCCAAAACACTTGCACTCAAACCAGTCACAATTTCTATAATTAAACAAAACTGTTACTAACCTTAAAACCTGCTACAATTGTCTCTGATAGCGTACTATCTCTGTATTTAAAACAATGCTACTGATGCCCTAGCTTTTCTTATCTCTACCATAATCAGCTGTTCAGTCACTGCAAGCAGTGTCCTAAAACTCTGGAAAAGGTGTTACATTCTTCCTGTCTTATAAAGATAGAAACTCAAATAAGCTCTCACACTTCAGGTCTATAAGTCATACAGTCTCTACTCATAAATTCTGGAGAAGTGTGTCCATTCTCAACATATAGTTTCATAGGAGATTACTAGACTAATGGCCCAAGACCCCGTACAAGCCTAACCATACTTAACCAAAGTTTCCCAATTTTCACTAGCTAGGTAAACGAAGTTCACAGAGATATGAACCTATGCTACAGTATCTAATACCGACTGCCTCTCTCCATGAGGGCCATGTGTGCCACCCCAGGAGTAAATTTATGGCTACTCATCTATTGATCTAGGTTGTGCTTGAAGGGGGTCAGGGAAGGGCTTTGCTTCATGTGAACAGGAAGTTCATTCCAGAGAGGGGATAGTCTCTGAGAGATGTCTCTATCTCTCCAGCATGATTTATTTATGTCAGAGGCTAGGTTAAGATCCCTGGAATGAGTGACCCTTGTGCAGTTTGATTTACAAATGTGTAACATTTCCATCAAGGCTGGATCAAAGACTGCCCTTTAGACCAGACACAGATGACCCCTTAGTAGTTTGTAGGAGACAGAATACAGTGAAAGGGCTTTCATTCTTTCCACATAAGACTTGTTTTTTATACCCTGTATCTTCCAGTTAAAAAATCTCTTTGGTTGTTCCAGCTGTTGCAGGTGTCTGGTGAGATGCCATGACCTTACTTTTTTTAGAGTTATGCCACACAGAAGGACTTTCTCACCACTGTGGACACATGGTGGTTGAGGTTCAGATTACTATCAACCCAACTATCCAGATTACACACCACTGGGTCTACTCTTAGGGAGGTGCTGTCCGTATTGTAAATAGCTGGGGTATTTGCTTTACCAAAGGGAATAGTCATACATTTTTTTGCATTTAGTTTCAATCCATGGCTCTGGCACTAGTCATTTGTCTGTGTTAATCCTTTCTGCAGTATATCAGCATCATTCAGGGATTCAGTGATTGCCCCCAATTTGCAGTCATCCATGAGATTAGTCAGCCAAAGGCCATCTCCATTTGCCTTGATTTCTGGGAAATAAATACTGAGCAGGACAGGGTTTAGGGCAGAACTGTGTGGTATGCTGCTGGTGACTAGCTTCTTACTATATGTGAATTCACCCACTTTGACAGCATGTACCCTGTTGATGAGTCATTTGGCTGCACCCACCTGGTGATGTAGGGGTTTATGCACAGCTGAGAGAATTTCTCTAGAATACCTGAGTAGGGAAAAGTGTCACATGCCTTGCCCAGTTCAAGGTAGGCCGTAAGCACAGTCTTTCCTCCAACCATGGCCTTGGTGACCTCCTCAGACAAGTCAACCAGATTTAACAGACCCTTAATGAATACAAACTGGGTTGGGTCCAGAGTCTAGAGATTACCTATGTCCTTGATGATAAGGCTAGTGTCAGGCTTATGGGTTTATAATTTCCTGGGTCAGTCGATGGCCCTGTCTTCTGCAGAGGGATAAATGTTGTTGTCCTCCATTTTACCAGAACATGGCCAGTCTGGAGGCTGTGGTTAAATATTTTATTTTATTGGACATTTGTTAACTGGGTTAGTCCAGCTGAGCCTGAGGCCCATTTTCAGTGGAGACCCGAGGACAAAAGCTCCGATGCAGACAATTTACGGTACATAAAATTCACAGTCGAATATAAAGAAATTTACAATACATAAGCTATAGTTAAAAAGAAATCTACTACATAATGATAATGCTACAGTGAAGTATAACACTCATGATTTTTGTTTTATTTGTCAGTGAAAATATAAGCAGCAATTGACCTTTCATAGAGAGAGCTATTGATATAGTGGATTAAGTAATAGAGAGAGGTATTTAGAAATAAGGAAGTAATATTTACATGTGTACATGTGGTGAAGTAGTAGGGTAAGGGTGTATTTTGTAGTAAGACTATGAGTAAAGGGAGGAAACTAAGAGGTGGTATAGTAAATAGTCTGTGAGGTTGGAGTGAAACAATAAGGTTATGCAGAAATCATTAGTGCAGTATGTTAGGTGGGAATAATTACAGGGGCAGTAAATAGGGACCCAAGTGGGTCTGCTAGATCACGTTGTAATTTATTTAAAAGACAACCTGGGATATAAAAAGTCAAAAGTCAAAGTAAACTTTACTGTCATTAAACACCACAAGTGAAGTCTAAACAAAGTTACGTACATCATGCTCG
The DNA here is from genome assembly GCF_019279795.1 of Protopterus annectens. Classification (NCBI taxonomy): domain Eukaryota; kingdom Metazoa; phylum Chordata; order Ceratodontiformes; family Protopteridae; genus Protopterus; species Protopterus annectens. Next base: position 200,807,423 of record NC_056728.1, read on the forward strand.
AATTGAGACGATAAATACATACATACAATTACACATGCTTAGAAGAAAGACATATACGTACATACATGTATCAGACCTAGCATTTACCTTTCTCTTAGACAGTTATATTATTACTTATTACTACAATTATTCTATACACCACTATAGCTGCTGATTGGTTCCTTATTGCACCTGTACATATTACACAATGTAATTCTCATGTTCTCTATATTATGAGATTATCTAGCAGTTTGTGTTGCACATAAATTTTCTTGTAAACTGGTTAAGTTGGTTGTGATGTCTTATTGTTAATGCACTATTGTTGGGTTATCACAAGACTTGTCAGCATCTTGCATCCCTGAAATTAATACCAAAATTCAAGAGTCTAATCACTTGAGAGAAAAAAACTGATGTTATGTAGTCCTATCTCGCCATAATTCTTGCTGGATGGGTTCGGAGCCGATATTCGGCTTCGACTCAGCCTATACTAAAGCTCGAGAGCTTTTTACTGGCTCAAGGCTAGCCCCTATCCCATGGTGCCTCACGGCAATTCCCCAGATCTTGTTTGCCACAAAAGCTTCGAGGTTGTGTCTTACTGGCTCGTTGGCTAAGTAGAATTATTTTTTACTTATTTAGTCTTTTTCTACCACCTTTTTCTGTCATATATACATATTAATAGTTTCTTCTGCATTGTGCTTCTGTTTTTTGAAAGTTTCAACCCCTATTCCCCCCTTAGGACTGTACGGCCCATTTAAATTAGAGGGCCATAGTGCCCGTTTGTTAGAGGGCCTTTCCTCCCTGTGTGTGTATGACTGTTATAAAAAAAAAAAAAAAACTTTCTTCTTCCTTACACTTTTATTTTTTAGTCTAACTATGTCTAAATATATAGATAAGGATCATCGCCCTTTGGGCTTCAGAAAATGCGACAGGTGTGCGCAGAAAATGTCTCTTACAGACAACCACACCAGTTGCATATATTGTCTGGATGAAGCCCATCTACAGGAACCTTGCACCTTCTGTCACACTTTTAGTACAAGAGTGTTGAACAAAAGGAAGAGAAAGATTATTTACAGGGGTCTCATGACCAGTTCCTTCCAGGAACAGCTGGAACTTGGTCAGGCAGCTCCAAAATCTTCAAAGAGAAAATCATCGGCCCTGACTTCGGAGCTGACCAAAAAGTCTAAAGCATCGGAACCAAGGAGTTCCAGTTCTGACTCTGCTTCATCTTCGGTGCAGTCTATTTCATTGGTTCCGAGACAGTCTTCAGTACTGAAAGTTTTGACTGACATCGAGACTGTTTCTCATATTTTAAGATCTCCTATTTTGGAGAGAAGGAGGTCTCCTTCAGTTTCCACCAGATCCACCAGGACCCTATCAGATGAGGACATTGAGAGGGTGGTGAAGAGGTTGCTTTTGGATCCAGCTCTGGCTAGAAAAATTACCCCTCCAGACCCAAAGGTCTCGGAGCCGTCCCCCGTACCGATCACTGTTCCTCCTCCGACTGCTTCGCTCTCGGAGCCTACTATGTCAGATTCCTCTGTCTTCGACCCTTCAGCTCCGGGGATTCAACCTACTTCCTCAGAGCCAATTACTCAATCCTCAATGGCTCAGTCTGGAGCCGAGGGTTCTGGGAGCGGACACTCTCGTGTCAACTCCAAGGGGGACAGTCACCCTGGGTTCTCTTCGGATCTGACCCTCCCTCTCGAAGCCTCAGCTCAACTCAGCTTGGCTCCCACTTCTGCTTCAGAGCCGTTCCCTCTTGCTAGGAGTTGACCATCCGCCCCCTCAGAGCAGAGGTCTTCTTTGGAGTGGGGGGGGGGGCTTTCTAAGCTATAGAGAAGGCTTTATCCTCTGCCAAAGCCATTCCTTTGGAACCTGTGTCCCACCAGCAGCAGGCAGCAACCTCTTCCCCCTGCCTCCCCCACAGCATAGGGAACCAGTGGCCCAAGTAGCCTCCATTGGAGGTACCCCCTCTTCTGAGACCTCCCCAGATTATCCCGCTGGAGAGCTCCCTTAGAAGAGGTTATGTAAGAGGAAACATGACGACTCCCCTGAGTCTGTGACATCAGACACTGATTTAGAGGAATCAGAAGGGTCCCCTAGATCTCCCTGTGAGGATGTCTCCTTCTCTGACATGCTAGAAATCCTTAGACAGAGGGGTGATTGGAAGACCTCTAACCCTACTGAGGATGAATCAGTGTATCTTGAGGCATTTAGCTCCTGACCTTCCACCTCTTGGGTAACACCACCTTATGACCAACTTTTGGGGGTCATTTCGCGGAAAGCATGGACCTCTCCAGATTCAGTGGAAGCCTTCCCGAGGAAGCCAAACAAATTTATGACAGCACCTGAGGACATGTCTTTCCTTAGCAAGGGCGTTCCAGTTGATGCTATGGTGGTAGCAGTGGCCACCAAGAAGGAAGTATCTGAGACTTCTTCTAATATCCATCCTCCTAACAAGGAGTCCAGGACAATGGATAGGTACGGGAAGTGTACTTTTTCTTCAGCGGCATTTACACTAAGATCGCTGAATTACTTGACTCATTTCACTTGTCTGCAGAGGGATCTCCTGAAAGAGTTAGGAGACACCCTCCAGGGTTCAGTAGCTCTAGGTTCCATGGACAAGGTTTCCACGCATCTCTCAACCCTTACTTTCATAGCTAACTCCTCCATGAGGCTGATCTCATATGTGGCAGATGGAGCGAGCAGGGCAGCCGCAGCATTCTAGCAAATGGAAAAGGTTTTCCCTTTGGGCTACAAACCGGGGCTTAGATCCATATACAGCTCCTTTAGAATCCATTTTATCCTTCCTAACAACAATTTTTCATGAAGGAGTGGCAGCTGCTACAGTTAGCATTCATTTAGCTGCCATTTCCAATTTCCATTTTGGTTTCATGGGAAATCCAGTCATGCAACACTCCCTCTGTAAAACCTTCTTAAAAGGAGTTCTTCTTCTTAGGCCCCCAATAAAACAACCTTAGAACCCTGGGACTTAAATTTAGTCCTCTCATCTTTGATGTCTGCACCCTTTGAACCATCCTCGTCGTCAGACTTAAAATTGTTATCATGGAAAACCCTGTTCTTGGTAGCTATAACATCGGCTAGGAGAGTCTCGGAACTTCAAGACCTAACTATTCAATCTCCTTACATTATCTTTCACAAGGATAGAGTCTTTCTTAGGACAGACCCTTCCTTTCTCCCTAAGGTATGCTCAGAACACAACCTGAATACTACCATTGAGCTACTTGTGTTTTCTCCAAACCACTCTAATAAATCAGAGTATAGACTTCACCAGCTAGATGTCCACAGGATACTCAGATTCTATATACACAGGACCAAAGAATTCAGGAAATCTGATCAACTTTTTGTTTCCTTTTCTGGCAAAAGAAAAGGCTTACCTGTTTCAGAAATTACTCTTTCAAAATGGCTTTCCGATTGCATATCCTTTGCTTATCAACAAGCTGATAGACAATTACCATTAAAAGCTAAAGGTCACTCTACTAGGGCTGTAGCTACTTCATGTGCCTTTAGATCTAGGCTCCTAATTGATTCTATTTGTGCTGCAGCTACTTGGGCAAGACCACATACGTTTGTCACTCATTACAAATTGGATTTGACCTCCCGGGACAGGTCATCCTTTGGGTCCACTGTGCTGAAGAGTCTTTTTGCTTGAGCCACCTGGGATAAAGGTGCTAGGGACGCTGTCCCTTCCAGCAAGAATTACGGCAAGATAGGACTACATAACATAAAGAAGTTATGTACTTACCATAACATTCCATGTTTGTAGTCCATCTCGCCTATATTCTTGCATCCCTCCCTCCAACCCCCTTCCCATTTCTAGGGGATCTAGTGGACCTTTTTTTTTTGAGGGGGGGGGGGGGCTGCCTGACTTTGCTCTTTATTGTCCACCTGGAATAGATTATGTTTCTAATCCCCTCCTGTATTCTATAACTTCTTTCTTCTTATTATTATTATCTGATAGGTATATATTACTTTCTTGCAAACTAGATCTGGGGAATTGCCGTAAGGCACCATGGGATAGGGGCTAGCCTTGAGCCAGTAAAATGCTCTCAAGCTTTGGTATAGGCCGAGTCAGAACCGAATATCGGCTTCGAACTCATCCAGCAAGAATAAAGGTGAGATGGACTATAAACATGGAACATTATGGAAGTACATAACTTCTTTTTCTTGAACCTGGTCGTTTTACAGTATATGCTGTGGTATTTTCTGGCAGATGACAGGCACGTGAACAGTTCAAAAGCAGGGTATGTAGGATCACTTTTTATTTTTGTTGTTCTTTCGTAACAACATGTCATGTATAGATCTTTATCTATGGACGTTTGGATCCCATTATTTTCTCCACAATTCTAACTATCTTTTGTAGGGATTTTTGATCTGCAGCTGGACAGCTTCCATACCACACCATGAAGTTGCACGAGGCCCACAACTGTAGTGTCATCTGCAAACTTGATGTGGTTGGTGTTAAATCTGGCTTTACAGTCGTGTGTCAGGATAGCAAACAGTAGCTGGCTTAGCACACAGCCCTGAGGTGCTCCTGTGTTGACAGTGATGCCCTTTGAGGAATTCTTGCCCACACATACTGTTTGGGGTCTTCCAGTCAGAAAGTCCAGGATCCAGTTGCACATGTCATTATTAACACGTAGGTGGACAAATGTTTCTATTAGCTGTTGTGGGATCACTGTATTGAATGTTGAACTGAAATCAATAAACAGCATTCTGACATAACTGTTCTTATTTTCTAGGATGTTATCAGGGCTTATTGTTGCTGTGTTTTCAACCTTGGAGCATAGAGTTGACTGCTGTCTTAAGATAATAGGCTGAGGAATGGTGGCAAGTATACTTTGGGGAATGACTGGTGGGGACAGGGGAATGAAATCTGATCCAAATCTGTCAGCTAGCAGGTTGGATTTTTCCTCTGGTTGAGTATGGGGTGGTGCCATCCACATCTAACTTTGTGCATAGCTAGGTATTCCCCTTAATATTTCAGAACTAGTTAAAAATGCTTTGTAATTTTCTTTGGCTATGGAGGCTATTTTTGCTTCATAATTTGCTTTTGAGGACTTGACCAGATCTCTCATTTGTTTGTTTAGACTAGTGAGGGATTTCTTCTTCTGCTGAGCCTGTTCCCACTTATTTTTGGACATTAATTTATTTCATTGTTGTATATCCTGTTTATACCAGGGGCCTACTAGAGTGGCTTCTTTTTCCGGGGGAACTTGGGTTTAATCCACTCCAGTACTGCTGACTGTATACAGCTGCTTAGGTGGTCATACAAGGCATCGGTGGACACTCCTGGATAGAATTCTGCATTTTTTGGGTTTGGGGGAGCTTTGAAATTTCTTATGCCATCACTCAGTAGGAGATAATTTGTCTTGGAGAAATTCTTTAATGTTTTTAAGCTTGGTGGGGTATCTGGCATTATATTTATTACAAAGGAGACCATGTTGTGGTCCGATCTTACCAAAGATGACATTACACTGGGGGGGTGCAATACTCCCCCATGTTAGTGAGTACTATTATCCAGGATATTCAAGCCCTAGTGGGGCTGCCAATCAGCTGTTCCAGAGCACTTGCACTGACAAAGTCCAAGAACCTCTGAGCCTGCATGTTAGTGGTTGTGTATGCTCTCTTGACTAGAGGTAGGTAGGATAGTTAAAATCACCCATGAGTAAGGTATTTGGCTGCATGGTGAGTGACTCCAGTAAATCCAGGTATGTGGTAGCAGCAGTACCTTGAGCTTATCAAGAGAAGATTTTGTTATGTTGGGAGGTTGGTTACTCTGACATGGCCTAAAAAAGGCGCTGTAGGGGTGCAAAAGCCTTTGCCAGTATCCAAAAGACTAGAGAAGAAAGGTGCAGACCATCTCTGGCAAAACAGTGTCGCCTGCCAATCATGTCCTCCCAGGCTGACAGATATTAGATCCTCGGAGACTGACACCAAAAGTTAAGCCAGTTGTTAAAGTCAATCATTTTTTGTTGTATTGTGACATCATCCTTGGTGAAGGTAGAATGCCGCTGAAGGCTAGGCTCATACCTGCCTATAACAAATAATCTGAGAGCTCAATCATGTCTATCTTCATATAGTCCAGGGAGGTATTGCTCAAGTCATTCACACTCACATGCCCTATGATGGAGTCATACTGGTACTTGTGGTTGAGTGACTTGAGTGCTTGTGTAATCTGATGGATTCTGGCATCTGACAGGCAGCTAACCATAACCTTCTCCTTATTCAGCCTGGTGAGGGGGACATCCATGTATGTCTTGATCAAGTCTCTTATGACTAGTATGCTAGATTTTGTGGTGTATTGCCTTATGGGCTTGTTTGGTGAGACACTATTGTGTATTATTATGAATTATGGTTGTTGCTTGCTTTGCTGTGTGTATATGTGATTTCTGAAGGCAGCGTTTGGGAGGCATGTGAGTTTTTGGTAAGTTACTAGTGAGTACATCTGCATATGTGGAGTTATGTGTCAAATTCTTATTTTATGTGGGAAGTGATATGTCTGTGTGTGTGTGTGTGCGTGTGTGTGTGTGTGTGTGTGTGTGTGTGTGTGTGTGTGTGTGTGTGTGTGTGTGTAAGAAACTGTCCATCCATGATATCTGGTTCTTACTGTGGGTTTTATCAGGGAAAGGAATGGGTTAATTAGACTGGATTGTGTTGGTGGCACAGACACTATGAGTGGAAACTATACTCTGTGAAGTCTAAGGTTAACCAACAGAGCAATGCTACTCAACATGCAACCTAGTTACTCCTAGAGCAGCAGAGGGCTAGGCATGGTTTCAGTGATAATTATTCTGGGGAAGTTTTATTTTCAAGACATTTCCATCTATACAGAGCACTGCTAACTGCTGCTGTGTGGAGACCAGCTTTGCACAAATGTCAGGCTTATATACATGCAAAAAGGAACATATTTTAAGGTAACTACCAATCAGGAAAGCACACAATAAGCATCCCACCAGCAATCCCCAACACAGACAGGTTTACATCAGCTTACTTCTGCCACAAGAGTGCAAAATCCTTCTTAATGTAAGATGGCTGATTTGGAGCCCAAGTGTAAGAAGATCACACAATCTAAATACAACAGCCCTGACTATCTGATACAATCTAATAAGTACTTAAAGCAACAGTAGAACAGTACACTTTTTTTATTTATTTAATGTGCGGCAAATACAGCAAATATCACAGGAAACTAATAAAATGCAATCACAGTTATCAATAGAAGTACAAAAATAATATTTACTTTAATCTTTTTAGCAGAGGATTGCCTTAGCTGTAAAACAGATTCACTTGAACTCTCTGGCATAGTCACCAAATAGCAAGCAGCTCTGAGCAATTAAGCTAAAACCCATGCAAACATGAGGCTTATATACAGGTAAAAAGGAACAGGCTTTAACCTAACTACCAATTAGAAAAGCAAACAGTAAGCCTTCCACCAGCTATCCCCAACTCATATAAGTTTATATTAGCAAACATCTGCCACAAGAGTGCAGAAAAAATCTTCTTAATGTGAAATGGCTGGTTTGGAGCCCTGGTGTAAGAAGGTCACACAATCTAGCTACAACAGCCAAGACTATCTAACACATTGTTACTTCTCAGCTTTCATGCTATCAGCTGCCTCATTTCCCCTACACAGCATGGATTTCTTTCTTTTCTTTTCTTAGTATATGTATATCTCTCCTTGGTTAGAACATCTGATGTTCTGTAGTCCTATCTCGCCTTCATTCTTACTGTTGTGTTCGGAGCCAAACTTTGGCTCCGACTCAGCAATTCTCTAGCTCAAAATCTTCTGGTTGGCTCGTGGCAAGGAGGTATCCCATAATGCACCACTAATGTATCCTAGATCTCGTTTGCTACTCGTTGAGCTCAAATGTGCTTCTTCTTGGCCTTTGCTAAATGAAAATTTTTCTACTCATTTTTCTAGTTATTGCTTCCTAAAGTAACTTTTTTCACTGATTTAGTGATCGTTCATATCCTGTGTCTGTTTTACACATTTTTTTGGCATTGTTTGCTTTGTTTGTGCTGTTTTGTGCTATTGTTATTGGTTGTCCTACCATTGGCCTTTTTTTGTGTGTATCCCTGCATCGCTCTTTCCCCTTTGCTGTCTGGATTGCTTAATTGTTGTTTCTCTCTCCTTTCACCAGGGACTAGGCCCATTTAAATTAGAGGACCTAGCCTTTGGTTCTGTTGCATGTATCTTCTTCTAGGGCTAGGCCCGTTTAAGTTAAAGGATCTAGTCCTCTTTCCCTTATTTCCTTCTTTCTTAGAGCTAGGCCTGTTTACGTTAGAGGACCTAGTCCTCTGTCTGTCTTTATTGTTTCCTCAGGACTAACTGTTTTAGTTAGAGGTAGTCCTTCTTGGTCTTTACTTGTTTTTCTGGCATTGGTGTTCATTAGTGTACGAATAGGATACTAAGGACCTCAAGCCTTCGGGCTTTAGAAAATGTACTAAATCTTTGACAGATGGGCATAATCTTTGTGTCTACTGTTTAGGTGCTATTCACCTTCAAGAGTCTTGCTCATTCTGTCATGCCATTAGTCCCCGAGTTCTTCAAGAGAGAACGAACAAACTCATTTTGAAAGGCCTGTTAAAGCATTCTTTTGAGGAGGAGTTGGCTTCTTCGTCCTCCAGTTCTAAGTCACCATCTTCCAAAAAAGACAAAAGCCAAATCCACTAAAAGGCGGTCTCCCACTCATTCGGTGTCGGAGCTGCCAGATAAGATTGCTAAATTGACTACATCCTCTTCTGCTCCACTGGTTTCGGTGCCAACAGAGGTTTTTGATGTGGAACAATCATTGTCGGTTCCAGGAGTTTCGGAGCCAATAACTGAGTTTGTGTCTCGGAGCCAGTCAGCTGAACTCTGCCCGGTCTCTCTGACACTCAGATCGCCTATTTTTCAGCAATCCAGGTCTCCCACTTTATCCTCCAGGTCCTCTAGGAGCTTTTCTGATGAGGACATTGAGAAAGTGGTGCGCAGACTTCGGCACTGGCAAATTTACTTTCAGCTCTGTCCCAGTCGGCTTCGGAGCCTAATGTACCCATACACCCTGTTGATGTTCCTCCTCTGAGCCACTCTGGCGCATTGGAGCCAGAGATGTCGGTGCCACCTACTATGGATCCAGCTACCTCAGTTGGTCTCTTGGTTCCGATATCTGCTCCAACCCCTTTGGTGCCATCCGTGGAGTCTAGGATTCTAAGCTCTCCAGTCAGGCCCGAGGGGGATGCTTGGACCCAAACTTCTTCGGTTCCGAGCCTACCTCTTGGTGCTTCGGCTCAGGTGAGTTTGGACCCCACATCTGCCTCGGAGCCTATCTCCCTGGCACCGAGGACTGCCTCTGCACCTTCAGAGCGGGGGGGATTCTGAGAGCCGGGAGGGTCAGCCTTCGAGGTTATGAGGAGTGTTCTGTCCAAGTCTTCGGTTCAAACTAGGGGTACTGACACTCTCCTCCCTAAAGCACCGACTTCAGTCTCAGCGCCCTCTCTCACCCAGCACAGCAGAGACTCGCAGCCTCAGGAAACCTCCAGGAGTGATCCCCAGTCTTCCGAGGTCTCCCCAGAATATCCTTCTGAGGAGCCTCCTTGGAAGAAAACCTGTGAGAGGAAGCTTGTTGACTCCCCCGATGAGTCCATTACATCAGACACTGACCTCGAGGAATCAGAAGGGTCCCCCAAGTCGTCCTGTGATGATATCTCTTTCGCAGATATCCTTGAGATCTTGAAACAGAAAGGCGGCTGGCCCACCACCTCCCCTTCTGATGAGGAGTCAGTGTACCTGAAGGATTTTGGGTCTCAACCCTCCACCTCTTGGGTGTCTCCTCCTTTTGACGAGCTACTAGATCTAGTGAGTCGAAAGGTGTGGGAATCTCCCAATACTGTGGAACCAGTTCCTAGAAGACTGAATAAATTCTTGTCAGCCCCTCAGGACAAAGATTTTCTCACTAAAGGAGTGCCAGCAGATGCCATGGTGGTGGCAGCAGCCACCAAAAAGGAACTTGCTGAAACTTCCTCCACTGTCCATCCACCAAACAAGGAGTCTCAAACAATGGATAGATACGGGAAGCTGATCTTTTCTTCAGCGGCTTTTACTCTTAGATCACTGAACTACCTTTCTCACTTCACTAGGCTCCAGAGAAATCTCCTAAAAGAACTGGGAGAGACTCTACAAGGTAATGTATCTGAAGCGGTGTCTGAGAAGTTCAACGCACAGATGTCTACCTTATATTATATCGTAAACTCCTCCATGTGGCTGATATCTTATGCAGCTGATGGAGCAGGTAGGGCAGAGGGTTCAGGAGTTTCTCTTAGAAGACACTCCTGGATGCACTTGTGTAACTTTGCAGAGGCCTTTAAGTCTACATTTACCAATGCTTCCTTTGATGGATCCTCATTGTTTGGACCGAAGGTAAAGGACACACTCACCAGGTGCGAACAGGAAGGGAAAACCCTGCCTGCAGTGGGAGTCCATTTTTCTGTTCCTTCTGGGCCTTATCCCAAAGGGCAGAATGGTTGCAAAATGTGGTACAAGAAGTCACAAAGGTTTTTCCAGGATGCACAGGGTGATTCCTTCTCCAGAGGCAGAGGAGGAGGAAATAACGGTAGACACCACCCTAGAGGCAGGGAAGGCCTGCAGAACCAGGGCGACCATGATTCCTTTCGTGGTCGTCCCTACCAGCGCTCCTGAAAGGAGGCCCGACTGCGCATCTCTGGAGACAATCCGGGGTCAGAAGTCTGGTGCGATATCACTCAAGCAAGTGGGCACTAAGGATAATTACCAGAGGTTACCGTATTCCCTTCTCTTTTCCACCTCCTTGGATCAGGCGAATCCCAGATGTTCCACCCAATCACAGGAATTCAGCAACTCTAGAAATCCAAATGTTGCTCGTAAAGAGAGTCATCCAACCCATCCCCACAGACCAAGTAGGATTAGGGACTTACTCCAGATTTTTTCTGGTGCCAGAAAGAACAGGGGACTTGAGACCCATCTTGGATCTCAGCAAATTGAATAAATCAATACAGAAGTTCAAGTTCTGAATGGTCACTTTACAGTCGATACTCCCATTGTTAGAGAAAGATGCTTGGATGTGCTCTATAGATCTCCAAGATGCATACTACCACATCAAAATGGACAGAGCATCAAGGAGTCACTTGCGCTCCTGGCTGGGGGCCAGTCATTATCAGTTTCACGCCCTGCCCTTTGGTCTCACCACAGCCCCCAGGATGTTCACCAAATGCATGGCAGTAGTAATGGCTCACTTGGGACGACTTGGATTCCAAGTGTTTCCATACCTGGACAACTGGATCCTGACTGCCACCTCCAGGCATCTACTATTATGGGCCAGGGATATCACCATTTCAACTTGCCTGCAGCTAGGGATTACAATAAACTGGCAAAAATCTGCATTATCACCCTCTCAGCATGTGAATTTTATTGGTGCCGACATAAATACTGTCACAATGAGGGCTTACCATCCCATAGAGAGAATTGAGAATCTCAGGCAACAAATTTTGAGTCTACTTCCTCAGTGAAAGGCAAAAGCAAAGACAGTGCTCAAATTGTTAGGGACGATGGGCTCTACAATAACATTAGTTCCATTAGCCAGACTGCACATGAGGGTTCTGCAGTGGTTACGTTTTGCCCAATGGTCACTGCAGCATCTACCTCTTTCCCACCCCATTCTGATAACAAATCGTGCAAACAGGATCTTCGCTGGTGGACCCAGTCAAGTCATCTGACCACAGGCAGACCATTTGTTCAGTCTCCCCCTGTCGCCACCATGACTACGGATGCCTCTCAGATAGGGTGGGGGGGCATTATCTAGGGAGAACAGTCCAAGGCACATGGCAGGAACACAAGGCTCATTTGCATATAAACATCTTGGAGATGAGAGCAGTGCTTCTGGCATTGCAAGCACTTCACAGCTTTCTCCCTCTAGGGACAATTGCGATCCACTCGGACAATATGTCGGTGGTATGGTACATAAACAAACAAGGAGAGACCAGATCTTATCCCCTTTGCAGAGAGACCCTTCGAGTGTGGGAGTGGGCAATGTCTTCCCAACGTTTTCTGATCGCAATGCACATTCCAGGGAAAACCAACATGATAGCCGACAGGCTCAGCAGGGCTATTCTGATGCCTCACGAGTGGTCTCTGAATCCACACATTGCGGAACGGATTTTTCGTAGATGGGGTCAGCCATGCTGCGATCTTTTTGCCACCCCTCTGAATGCCAAATGCAGCAGCTACTTCACCCTGATCCCCCCAAAGTGGGAGGCACCCAAAGATACACTCATTCACGATTGGCCCTCGGGACTTCTTTATGCATTCCCACCATTTCCCCTGATATCGAAGGTAATTCAGAAAGCAAGATCCTTGGGACAGAAAATGAACCTCTTACTGGCCTCATCAGATTTGGTTCTCCTTCCTTAGACCTCATCTAATAGATGAACCTTGGACTCTGGACCCAGTGCCAGATTTACTGACACACATGTCAGGGGTGGTCCATCCCTCTCTCTACACCCTCAATTTGACAGCTTGGCTGCTCCAATTCCATCTCTAGTCAGGTTTCATGACTTTTCTCCTGATGTTGTACATATTCTGACATCTTCTCACAAATCTTCAACTAGAAAGACTTACACCAGTAAGTGGAAAAGGTTTTCCTTTTGGGCTCATGAGAAAAACCTTGATCCCTATACAGCTCCCATCTCTGCCATTTTGGTGTTTCTTACTCAGTTGTTCCATCAAGGCTCAGCAGCTGCCACTATTAAAGTTCAGTTGGCAGCTATTTCTACCTTTCATTTGGCTAATGATCCTAACCTTATGGCGCATAAACTGTGCAGAACTTTCCTTAAAGGAACCACATTGTTACGACCTCCAGTCATGGATCCTGTGGTACCCTGGGCAAAAACTTACTTCGAGTCCGTTTGTACCTTCAGCAACTTGTGACCTCAAGTTCCTGTCATGGAAAACCATATTTTAGTGGCCATTACATTGGAAAGGAGGGTCTCAGAACTGCAAGCCCTCTCGATTAAGCCCCCTTATTTGGTGTTTCACAGAGACAGGGTTTCCTTACGGACCAACCCTTCATTTGTTCCTAAGGTTTCTTCCCAGGCCAATATTAAATAATCCATTGAATTACCTGTTTTCTTCCCTAATTTTTCTGACAAGGCAGAGTACAAATTTCATCAGCTTGACATTCATAGACAATTGCAATTTTATCTCAATAGAACTAAGAATTTCAGAAGGTCAGAACAATTGTTTATTTCCTTTTTGGATGGAAGGAAGGGTCTACCAGTCTCCAAAATCATCTTGTCTCGCTGGATTTCAAGCTGCATTTCATTTATTTATACATCCAGTGGCAAAGATCTTCCCTTCAAGGTGAAAGCTCACTCTACCAGATCTGCTACTTCTGTAGCCTTTCAAGCAAAAATTCCAATACATAACATTTGTGCAGCAGCAACATGGGCTTCACCTCATACATTCATAACTCATTACAAATTGGACGTGGCTTCCAGGAACAGGTCTTCCTTTGGTTCCACAGTACTCAGGAGCATTTTCCAGTGAGCCACCCAAGATAAAGATGCTAGGGACGCTGTCCCAACAGTAAGAATGAAGGCAAGATAGGGCTACAGAATATAAAGAAGTTATGTACTTGCCATAACGTTTGATGTTTGTAGTCCAGCTCACCCTTCATTCTTACGAACCCTCCCTCCTGCCCCCTCCTTGAGGACCTGGGGGTATTGTGACTATTGCCTTTTCTCTTTTTTGAGACCTTTCCACATAGTTTGTTCTTTGTCTCTGTATGTTACTATTTGCAGCAAACATGATCTGGGATACATTAGCAGTGCATTGTGGGATACCTCCTTGCCACGAGCCAACCAGAAGATTTTGAGCTAACGAATTGCTGAGTCGGAGCCGAGGTTTGGCTCCGAACCCAACAGTAAGAATGAAGGGCGAGATGGACTACAAACATTGTACATTATGGTAAGTACATAACTTCTTTTTAACCAATATTGAAACTCTAGGAACTTTGTTTCAGCACTTTTCCTAGATTTATCGAAAGCTTTCAACATGGTATCCCTCCAGAAATTGCTTCAGAAACTAGCTTGTCTAGAAATACATAAAACATCACTATCTTGGTTCTCTAGCTTCCTGTCAAATGGGCAATAGGCCATAAAATGGTATCACCTCTTTCCTTCCCATTACATTGGGTTTCCCTCAAGGATACCTTTTAGTTCCCCTGTTATTCAATATATTCATTAATGATCTCCACCTAGCTTCTAAACAAACCACTATCTATGACTCTGAAAGCACAGATAAATTAAAATAACTCACCCAATAAACTTTTACCATCATAGAGGACTGGCTGTCTGATAAACAGCTGCTCCTTTATCCAAAGAAACACTAAACTGATGCTATCTACCCCAAAGCATTAAAATGACTACAAAAATACATTCAGAAATCAGTTCCTTTAAGAATGCCAATACAGAACTGGTAAATCAAACTAAGCTTCTAGTTATCACTATTGATGAAAGCTTAAAATGTGATCATCACATAAAACAAGCAATAAAAACACCCACCAAAAGCTAGGTGTACTCTATAGAATCAAACAATACCCCTCACAGATAATGCCAGAAAACCACAGATAATCCCTTCTCATCCCTACTCTACTTTACACTGCTCCCATATTAATGAGCCTACAATCCACTCAACTGTCACTCTTAGAACAGTGCTATAATAAGGTGGCAAAATGTGCTGCCAATCATCATTATAGGACATATCACTGTCTACATTAAAAAATCTTCAGTGCTTAGAACTAAGGCTACACCTTACACTTTCCCAACTAGTCACTTCCCACAAACTCATGTCTTATCCAGACAAATGCCCTAGTTTGAAAAATATTCTCCAGCTGTATAACCCAAGTAGACAGCTAAGATCCATTGACAAAAACTAACAACTCTTTGCACTCCTCTCTCCTGGCCAGATTTAGAACTCCCTTTTTCTCAGTCTGAGAAACACAGTAAACACCAATTCTTTTAAAGCACAAACCAGAGAATACCTAAAAGATACCTGGTTCTATACATGCACAGTTCCTGGATAATGAATGTCCTGCCTCTTACTTTAGCCAGTTCTTTCCATGTACTATATCCTTAGTTATTGGTCCATATTCTCCTCCTTGTCCTCTTCCTCCTACCTATCCTAAAATATTCACTCTCACATATTAGTACTAGTCATCTATTTCCTACTTTTGTCTTCCTCTTCCAAGTTCATTTCCAAATATGTTTCACAGCTCTCTAAGTGATACTGCTGTTAATGATATTATTTTTAAATGTTGTACATTTGTTGATTGTTTGTATACCTCTGTGTAATATGTTCTTTATGTAATGTTTCAATTTTTCCAGAGCTTCCCCCTCACCGTGACAGTCACTGAAAATGGGCAGCTTTTTGCTCAGTTGGACTATCCTGGTAAACAAGTGCAATAAATAAGTAGACAAATATACAAGGATTTAAAAAAAGAGAATATGTGATGAAAAAATGGGCTCATAAGTGTTCTGAAGGCATTGTGTTTTATTTAATAACAGGAAAGCTTAAAATCTTAAAGTGTGTAGTATTAAATCTTTGCTTGAATTTGCTGATTTTGCTATGGCTATAGGTGTTCTGAGGTCTTTGGGAACCTACCCCTGTCATGATTGTAAACAATACAGGTCTATTAAGTCTGCACAAAACATCTTTTTTAAACGTTTGCATAAAACAGTCTTTAGTAAAAAAAAAAAAGATTAATTTGTAAAAGTACTGAAGTGGTCTGTTTAGCTTCCTGTGCAAACTGTCACTGTTACTATGTGGGCAAAACAGTAAGAGTCCTATATAAAAGAATTTACGAACACCGTGCTGCAATAAAAAGAGGAGATGTTATACCAATGCTTTGGCAAAGCATGCTATTGAATGCATGAATTTCAGGAAGTTTTCCTTCTTTGTATTAGATTTTGTTGATCTGTGTTCATTTACTGACAGTTTTAATACTATTTTAAAAACAAAGAGTTGAAGTGGCAGATTGCGTTAAGGGTGGACCAGAATCCCGGGCTCAATGGGCTCATTAATATTAAATGCTTGTTGAAAAACAGATTAATTTATTAGTGCCTGGCCAATATTTAAAGAGTTGTTTTTTACTGGCTGTATTTTTAAACTGTTTCACTGATTTTATTGATGCATTGTTCTTACTGGTTGGCTGATTAATTTTTATAAAATAGACCTTTTGTCTAGTTTGTCATCCTGTTCTGATGAAGTTCATGTATTAAATGAATGAAAGCATTAAACATGCATATTTTGCTTTGAGTGGCTTTTTTGAGCTTGTAGGCATTTTTGGTTTATTTGGTTTTCAGTGTTAGCTTTAATCTTCTGAAGTATTCTTTACTAAGTTTTATTCACATTTGTTCATGTTTTAATGCTGATCCTTCATCAATTCCATCCTGCCCAGATTGATATTTTCTTGGTGCTGCAGCTTTCCTGCTTTAAACATTTGTTTGCACACTTATCAAGACCAAACAAAATTCTTATATCATCTGAGAAAGCTTTAACCACTTGCCATTGTGCTTTCAGTTCCTCAGCTGATGAGTTATACAGTTTTAAGTTGTCCACAAAAAGTAGACGAGATGTCTTTAAACAAAGTTTTCTTGGAGCCAAATTGTAAATATAGCCAAATCTGTTAAGTAAACAACTTAGTGGTATATGGGCAAGATAAAAAAAGTAGTGGTGACAGAGAATCACCCTGGAATATCCCCCTTTGAATTTTTATCCCTCGGATGATAATTTTCCATTTGTCTTGGATTAGCTGCAAGGTGGCTTGCCACTGTTTCACGATCACTGTAGAGTATCTCTTATAAATCTCTAAGCATTCCCTTATCCATGAATGTGGGATGCTGACAAATGCTTTTTGCAATCTATCAATACCATACTTAGATTCTTCTCCTTTTTACAATTCTCTGCTATGGTTTTCTATAGCAACAATTGACCTTTTGTTCCATATAACTTTCTTTTGTTACCATTTTGTTCTATTACCATAACTGAGTTTTGTTTTCTAAATGAGTATAAACTCTATCAATTGGAAGGCAAATTATCGGTTTATAGCTTTCAGGATGACTTACAGGTTGACTTTAAAGAAGTAGTATCATTTTTTCTGTTGTCAACCAGGTATGTGTCCATTCAGAATGTGCATATAAGTAATTCTTACGCAGGGCTACATCTTTGGGCAAGGATGTTAATACTTTTAGCCAAAAATTAAGTACTATGTCTGGGCCAGATGTTTTTTCCAATTAGGAGTTTTTCTTAATTTTCTTTCAATTTTCTTGGCCATTGCTTCATCCCATTTCATATCACATACATTAGAACTCCTTACCATTTCTTTTAATGTTTATCTTCATTCAGCATCTTTATTATGTTCCAGAGGGTCTTCAAAAATATTTCTTCAGAATTAGTCTTCTGTGGTGTTGTTTCTATTCCTTTTGCTTTGTTCCCTAGTTCTTTATAAAACTTTTTTGAATCATCAGTGAATTGCTTATTCTATACTTTTCCACTATATTTATCTTCTATGTTTTTACTGCCTGTGCTGATATTTTTTGTACGACAGATCCTGTTCTGTTCTGATACTATGTGTTGCTTTTATCATGTCTATCTTTCTAAGTATTTCTGATGATTTGCTTCTTCTTCTATGTTCTTCTAATAGTGATACTTCTTGTCATAACTGCTTCATATTTCTTTCTTTACAATGCTTCCATGGTAACATTTTATTTATTCACTTTCTTTCCTCTATTGCTCTATGTTATTGTGGTATGACTGTTATTAATTTAGTTGCACAATAATGTATTCCATTTCTGTTATAGCACATGAATTTATTTTAATAGTCCTAATTATAATCATCTTTTTTACCAAACTTCTAACATTTTATGTCTTATTTACTTTCTGTAGTCTTTCTTTCATTGATCTTAACATGTCTATCTAGCTACATCTATTAGCAAAAGCAGTTCTTTGCTGAATTTCCTGTTTGCACTTAATTTTAAATCGTTTTTTTCTTAAAACTTGCATATTTTCTGTACTTCTGGAATAAATTACGTTCTACTTTCACTACGGAGTTTTGCAAGTGTATTTTTGGACTGAGATTCTCTGGTCGTGGTTAGACCTCCGTTTTTTGTTATACCAACTTTTTAAGTTTATGAGAGCATTATTTAAAATCTGTCCCTACTTTTGGCACTTTGTTCCACCATTATTTTAGGCTTTAGCCAGATTTCTTGTGCTAAGAGGTTGAAGGCATTCACAGCTATTCAGCGTTAATAATTATTAATTTAATTTCATTTAAATGTATTTTATTTTATTTATTTATTTGACATTTGATTACCAGGAAAGTCTGACTGGGTGAGAAAACCCATTTTAAGTGAATGACTGGGGAGAAAAGCTCCATACAATACAACTGTGTAACACAATAATATATAAGGAAATAGCATGCAAAAAATGACAGTGTATACTGCAGCAGTAGCGTTGTCGCCTCACAGCAAGAGATTCTCCCATTCAATTCTCAGCTGGAGTGCTTTGTGTGTGGAGTCTGCATGTCCTCCCCGTGGTCAAGTGGAGTTTGAAAGAATAGGCGTGCTTTCATTGAAGGTTGGGCATCGAGCTGGCACCTTGGCACCATAAAAATCTACTGCCAATCATTAGCGGACCTAAGTTTTGCTGTGGCGACCCCTAACTGGGAAAAGCCGAAATAACATACTGACAAAAGATTCAGGAAAAGGTGGTACAGAAGCATTAGGTTATAAAACAGTACAAGGACAAAGTATTATTGACCTTACTCTACATTTGTCAAAAATTACTTGTTTAATTTTTATTTACATATATATACATATTTACATATGGAGGTAGGTTTGGAATGCGAGTGATACAGTAAAAAAGGCTGGTAAAGAGGAAGGAGGAAATTCAGTAAGAGTGTCTAATGGGTGTTGGGGTGGGGTGGGATGGGGGTGACTGTATTTGCTGTGTGGGAGTGCGATGGCTATTATGGTCTAAGGGAGGGCCTATGTTGTGGGGAGGGTAGTAAAAGTGGAGGTGAGGGGAAGAGTGTAAGTGGGTTGGTGATTAGCCTAGAGCTGAGAAAGAACACATACAGGAGTTAGCTAGTTGAGATTTGAGAATGTTTTGGAATTTTGCAGTGTTTATAGTCTCCAGGATAAATTGAGGAATAGAGTTCCAAGTCCTAGAGATGAGACTGAATTATAGTGAGTCCTCAAAGCTGTTTTTATATTCTGTTATTAGAGTAGGGTTATAGCAGATTTATAACTGCTGGGCACTTGTCAGGGTGGTGTATTATGTTATGGGAGGATGTGAGCTGGGTTAAGGTTGGTAGGTTGGGTAGCTCTAGCCAGTTAAGTTGTCGGAGTGCGATGCTGTGGTGGGATCTGGATGGTGAGTTGGCAGTAAATTTAGCAATCTTATTGTAGCAGGATGTGAGTTTAGCTAAGTCTGTTTTCTTAAGGTTGGTATAGATAGGACAGGCATAAAGGAGGGTGGAGAGTAGCTGAGTCCTTGTAATAGACAATCTAGTTGAGTGCTGAGGAATGGCTTTATTCTATACAGACAGCCTATTTTTATGTGAACATTTTTAATGGTTAAGGATATGTGTTTATCCAGCTTCATATTATTATCAATGGTGACTCCGAGTAGTTTAGCATGGGATACTGTTTCAGTTTTTGTTTTGTTTGCCAAATAGATAAGAAAGGGGGAGGGATTTGTTGGTTTTACTGAACGAGAAGAGCATTAGTTTGGTTTTATTAGGACTGAGAATTAATTGTGATTTTATCGTAATTGATTAATGTATTCTTTTAGTTGTAATTTTATTGTGTTAGTACTTTCTTCACTTAAAAAGAAAAGATGTGAATGTAAAATTCAGCAAATATTACTCAACAAATACATTTATTTATTTATTTATTTTATTTGTCTTTGTTTATTGGGAAAGTCCAACTGGGTAATACCCATTTTCAACGGAGGCCCAGGGAGAAAAGCTCCATTTGCTTACATTGTATTATACTAAGTTCCAGTTAAACACAGTGTAGTTACATTTCTGTTTACATTCATACACAAACAGTAGTTATATTTATACATTCTAAGATCTGATAGAGGTGAAAGTTACTAAAGAGAAAGTCCACACGCAACTTATGGCCTTGGTGACTGTCTCAAATAAGTCGACTATATTTAACAGGCATGACCTCCCCTTAACAAAACCAAACTATGTGCAATCAAGTGTCTGGAGGTTGCCAATGTCCTTGTTAATGAGGTCCATGATAATCCACTCCACGGCCTTTCAGATCAGGCTAGTTAGGCTGATGGGTCTATAATTTCCTGGATCGGTGGATTTTCCACCTTTCTGCAATGGGATGACAGTAGCTGTCCTCCACTCAGCTGGGATGAACCTGGTACTCAGGCTTTGGTTGAATAGGGTGCCTAATGGTGCTGCAAGTTCCTGTCTGAGTTCATGTAGGATGCAGCCAGGGATGTTATCGGGTCCCATGGAGGCTGTATTTTTTGCCTTTGAGAGAGCAGTGATGACTTTCTCCCTAGAGATAAGGGAAGGGGGGCAGGTACTGAGGGATGTCCTGTTTTACTGATGAGGGGATAGAGGAGTGAAGTTTTCACTGAACCTGTCTGCCAGCAGGTTGGCTATATCTACAGGGTTTGTGTATGTGGTGTCCTTGACCACCAGTTTTAAGCAGATCTGGCTACTTCTCCTTGAGATTACGGACATATGTGAAGAAAGCCTTATGATCGTCTTTAGTAGATATGGCCAGTTTGTACTCGAAGTTTGCTTTGGAGGATTTCACTAGTGATCTTATTTGCTTGTTCATGCTAAGGAGATATTGCTTCCAATTAGACACCTTCTCCTTCTTGGTCTTGGACAGCAATTTTTTTCTTTTTATTATAGAGTTTATTTATTGTAGATGTCCACCAGACAGGTTTAATCTTCCTTGAGGAGGATGATTTCATCCAGTCTGGTATTCTGAGGGTCTTATACAGGCTATTGACCTTTCCTATCAAGTGGTTTCTGGTAAAAGAAAAAGTGATTCCTCTTTTCCTGAAGAGATTCAAGAAATTAAACCCAGAGACGGTGTGATGGAATCGATGCAGTTTTTTCCCCTCAGAATTCTGATTCAAACTCAGTGGACAGCATGAAACCAAAATAAAGATGGTAAAGCAGGGAATTCCACCATAAAACACCAAAAAGGTTTACTGTGAGCACTTTCATTCACTTTACGTCAATGAACTTCATCAGACAATTCAAAATGCTCAATGTCATTCTTAAATATCCCTCTCATTAATGATATCACAATATGAAAAACAGCAGAACCAGAGGTAGAATCAGAACCAAATCCACCAAAATAACGTAGTCAACAACTTTTAATTTCCGTTTTCGTCCTTTCGGAAATTAAAAGTTGTTGACTACGTTATTTTGGTGGATTTGGTTCTGATTCTACCTCTGGTTCTGCTGTTTTTCATATTGTGTTTACGTACTTTTTGGCTTTTTCTGTGGTTTTCATTAATGATATCGCAAACACATCTCACTTTTAAATTAACTTATAAAATGTAAACAGTACACCCATTATTCCGAATCAAAAACATATGGAAAAAATGAATATCCAAAATTTAAAACATTCATTATTCAAATTCAATATCTATCACCTTTCCAGCCATTTCAGTTTTAGAATACATGTCACAGCATGTTACCGAATTTCCCTATTAGTGATTCTCTTTTTCCTAGACTATTCCCATAATTTCTGTTGCAGAAGTAATTTCCAGAACCTTCACCCATTTCCCCAGTTATATCGGCTCTGGAGGAAGTGTGTGTCACTGCCTACAATTTTCCCTGATGTAATGTATAAAAGTTACTCAAGCTTTTAAGTTTTTATACACTTTTCCCAAACATGACCCAGCAGCTATGGCTTTAGTTAATCTGGATGCTGCCAAACATTTTAACCCTAATCCTTCCCCTTTTGACAAGGACAGTAAAGCAATTTTTAAGTTTGGGGAAACGTGTTTGTTTCTGCAACCTTAATTTTTATAATTTTGAGTTGTCAGGCTCATATGTTAAAGTTTATTGTGACTAACTGAAAGTATGAGAAATGTTTTATCTGCAGTTTCTTCCTGTGAGGAAAAATCTGCTTTGTGTGGTTTGGTTTCTTTTATTTTTTAGGCCACTAGTCATTTAAAGTGTGTTTATGACTGTAGATACTACACCCAGTGAGGCTGCCACTGGTACTGTGTTGAGGAAGTTTACCTGGCTTCATTCTAAGAACCTTCTAGAGGATGTAAAAATTAGCTTTTGCATTCACCTTTGAATAGAGATTTTGGTCCCACTGTTGCAAAGGTTAACAAAAATGTGATGAGAAGGTTAAGATGAAATACACAGAATCTCACAGATTTTTTTTTTTATCCCTCCCTCTCTAAATTTTTCAAAGGTTATATCGCTCCCTTGTCCAACTGCTGAAAGAAACAAAACAAACAGTCTCAGCAATATGCTGGTACGTAGACATTAAAAAACAATGGTTGGGGGGTGTCCGAAAAAGAAAGTAGGAATCCCCAAAACAAAGGACAGTGAAAAAAGAAGTCAGAATTAGTATGTAAGGGACCTTGACCCAAATCCCACCATGGCAGTCTCATTTCCCTTCCAGAAAGTCAGATTCTCCATTTCTTGCGTTTGTGGGGGTGTTAGCCTTTTGCGGGTGTTTGTGTGTTTATTTGTGTGTGTGTGTGGGTGTGCATGTGTTTGTGTGAGTGGGTGTGTGGGGGTGTGGAAGTGTGTGTATATATGTATATATAACACAAAAAACATGTAGTATGTCCATATACAACACATGTTTGAATTTTAATAATCTTAATAATTTTAATAAATTTTAATAAAAATTCAATAGATGTAGTACATGTTTCGATATGTATAAACACATACAGATCTATACACACATTTGCACATATTTATCCAAATATTTAATTAATTTTTCGTGTATTCGACATCCTCAGAATATCGGAAACATTAAATCATAGGCATTTGAATGTTGGTCATGTGAGATATATATATATATATATATATATACATTTTCCCCTATTGAGATATAATATATATGTGTATATAATTATATACACATGCATATATATATATATATATATATATATATATATATATATATATATATATATATTTATACATATAAAGCGATTTGTAAAGTTGTCAGTATAAATTGAAGCCGTCCGGTCTCTCTTTCTGTTTGTCTTTTTGTTATCGTGTATGCACATATACTTCTTTAAGAAGATAAGCGTCAATTAAAAATTTTGCGCGCTTTTTATAAACATTGTATAACTACTACACTTTGAAATTTCTAACTGTGTGATTTTTCTGAAGAAGTCCTGTATGTAAACAGGACGAAAAACGTAACTTTTATTTTTAAGCGTTTAAATTAAAGTATTTTAGAACGTTTCTCTGCAGTCCGGCCGTGATATTTGTTTTTTCATTTGTTTGGACATAATATCGTTTTTTGAAGATTCTCCATTTCTGTCTCTTTGGCAACAGGCTGTTTCAGACAAATGGGCTCTGAGATTGACTCAGTTGGAAGAGATCTCTTCTTTGCAGGAAATTATTCCACATTCCCAGATCAAACCCTTCTGTTCCCTCCTGTCCTACAGCACATGCTTTATCAGGAGCGGGTAATATAAATACTTTTTTTTTTCCTGGTGGGGAAAAGGTTTTCATTCAAGACCGTTTCTGAAACCAAAAAAAAAAAAAAATACATGGAGATCAGTTATGGACCTTTTTCTTAAACCAGTTTGTGATAGTGCCAAAGTTCAAGATTCTTTCACAAAACAATCTCTTACCCCTTCTTGCCCATTTTAGATTTGTCGGTAACCGTATATTTAAAACATGCTTATTACATTCCTATCAATTAAGGCTTCAGATGTTTCTTAAGGTTTTTTGTATCTGGATCATATTATCCATTCTCTGCCTTAGCCTTTGGGTTATCCACTGCCCCAAGAGTGTTCACAAAGTATCTAATTCCAGTTATAGCACATTGAAGGTTACATGTTATCCGCATTTTTCCATATTTAGATGTCCTGTTTATCTTATCTATGCAGACTCTTTTTCAAAGTGTCAGGGATCTCTTTCTTTGGTGAGAGATCTCATATGCAGGCTTGGAATCCAAGAGAATCTCAGTACAAAGAGCTTTTCTTCCACAGGAAAATGTATATCTATATTTAGATCTATTTCAGTTTTTTTTCCAGATCCCTCTTGTTTTACACATACAGCCACTATGGATTGGGGGTTAGCAATGTCTTCTGTGACTGTTTTGGTCCCCTTAATGGCAAGGGAGAGAATACCTCAGGATTCGGAGTCTCCTGGCATCTATGGTTCTCATGATACCCCTTTCAAGACTCCACATGAGAAAGATACAATGGTATCTGAACTCTGTTTGGTCCCAGCACCAACACCTGTTATCTTTTCAGATTCTAGTTCTGGGATGTGTGAGAAGAGAAATCAGTTAATGGAGACATCAAGTACCCTGAATCCAGGTCTTTCACTCTTCTCTCCTGCTCCAAAACAGCCAGTCGCCACAGTTAGTTTTGCTAGAGGAGTAAAATTGCAAGTATCTGGGACAACAAACACAAGACACAACCTCATAAATGTAAAGGAGGACAACAAAGACAAGCACAAGCACATAAATGGAAAGGAGAAGTTTACCCTTTTCAAAACACTGAACTCTTTAAATCACCTTTGGTCCCCAGCACCATTTCAAGTTGTTACAGACAATACCACAGTGATGTGGTACATAAAAAAGCAAGGGAGAACCACGTTTTACCTCCTTTGCAGATTAGACATGTTATCATGGGATATAGCTTTACAGCAGGTAATTCTGAAGATTCAGAAGGAATCCCTCAAGATCATTGTGGTGACTCCCTTCTGGCCCAGACAACAGTGTTTAGCCGTTCTTTTGGTATTGGTCAGGGGCAATTAGAAACTTGTTTACTGAGGATGTGCAGGGGGTACTAATGGGGGCAAGAAAGTCCTCTACTAGAAAACTGTATATTAGCAAAAGGAAAATTTTTTCTAGATGGTGCTAAAAACATAATCTGAACCCATTCAAAGTAGCATTTCACTTGTTTTACAATATTTGTGTGAGTTGCTTTAATATTTGTCTATCTTACTCCTCTATCAAGGTTCATCTGTTTGCCATTTCAGCATGTCTGCCCATGGATCCCCACTTTTCAAGGCATTCCCGTGTCAACATATTTTTAAAGGGGTTTTGCATAAAAGACTGCCAGTAAAACCAGTGGCTTCTCCTTCGACATTAATTTTGTGTTAGAGAAGCTAACACTTGCTCCATTTGAACCAGCTCATCTGGCTGACTTGAGGATCTTGGGTCTATCATTCTAGCATCAACTAACCCCCAACATAAGCACATTGTTTTAAAGCCCTAATGTTATGCCTTTGTCTTGTTTTTTATTTTGTTTTCACCTCATCTAGAATTGTGCTGAGACAATGGGGAGGGGGTTGTGAGAATTCTGCAAAATGTACCGATTATTTTAATGAATGCTAATGCAAACCCTGTTATTCTAATATCTTTTTAAGTTTATCATAGCAAACTTTGTAACTATCCCTGATGTCACACCTTTGGTCTGAGGTTATTTTCAGCTTTGGAATTATGCTTAGATGTTAAGAGTTTGGTAGGGGCTCTGAGAATGTTGCACAATGTTTTTGTGTACCTCTGTGGGACTGGCTACCTTGATGCAGTACAGGGGATTGTCATAATGTAACACTGGTACTAAATGCCAGTCAGTGTGTGCATGTACTTCTGTGCGTGGCTACCTTGCTGTGGTACAGGGACTTGTCATTATGTAACATTGGTACTAAATGCCAGTCAGTGTGTGTACCCTGGCATTTCAAGTTTTTTAATGGTCTGAATGTAGTAACACTACTCAGTTATCATTAAATGGTGGTGAGCTTGACAGGGAAAAGGACGTGATGGCAATATGGTCACACTTTATATTCTCTAGGGTAGGGCCCCCAACTTGAAACTTGCTGGGGGCCCCCAAAATGCTAGCACTGGCCCTGCCTGTCTAGCAGGGTGACTGACGTGATCCCCGGGGTGAATTTCCTATCTCCCATCCAATCGTCAAGGTTCCTTTTGAAGAGGGCCATGGAGGCGCTCTGCTTGACATGAATGGGCAGTCTATTTCAGAGTATGGGTAGTCTCTGCATCAGGAACCTATCCCCCCAGCATGTTTTGTTCATTGTGATGACAAGGTTTAGATCTCTGGAGCTTGTGACTCTGAGGGATTGGGATTTCTTTAAGTGGAGCATGTTCAACAACTCAGGGTTTGACATGGCCTTGTATGTTAAGCAGCGATCGCCTCTGAGTAGACGATATGCCACAGAGTATAGCTGGAGTTTTTTTAGATGGTCAGCACAGGGCATCTGCTTTAGGCCTGTGATTCTTTTAGTGAGGTATTTCTGCAGCCTTTCCAGCTGTTGCAGATATCTTGTGAGGTACATACCAAATGGGGCGCTGTACTCTATAATGGGTCTAATGAGGGATAAGTACAGTGGGACAATGCCCTCCTTTTTTCTGGATGAAAAGCCCTTAGTGATGAGGTGTGCCACATAGAAGGATTTCCTGACTGTTGTGGCGATGTGATTATCGAAGGTGAGACCACTGTCCAACTGTGTCCCTAAGTCTCTCATCACACTTTTGGTGTTTAGTGTACTGCCACCTATGTGGTAATTCATGGGTACATGTTTTTTCTCAAAGGGGATAACTATACATTTCTTGGCATTAAGCTTCAGTCCATGGCTCTGGCACCAAGCATCTGTTTCTGTAAGGCCCTTTTGTAGAATATCCACATAATTTGGGGAGTCAATAATGGCTCCCAGTTTGCAGTCATCTGCAAACTTTGTTAGCCAGAGTCCCTTAATGCTGGTCTGTACTTCAGAGAAGTAGATACCAAACAAGAGCGGTCCCAGGACTGAACCCTGAGGTACTCCAATTGTCTGGAGCTGGATTTGGAGTTGGCTACTTTTACACTCTGGGTTCTGTCAGTAAGCCAGTTGGCAACCCATCGAGTGACGTACAGATTTATGCCCAGCTTAGTAAGTTTATCTATGATTCCAGAGTGGGGGATGGTGTTGAAGGCCTTGGTGAGGTCCAGATAGGCTTTGTGGACCACCTTACCCTCATCCACAGCTCTGGAGACTGATTTGAAGAAGTCAATCAGGTTCAGGAGACAAGATCGGCCCTTCACAAACCCAAACTGGGTGGGGTCCAGTGTTTGAAGGTTGCCAATGTCTTTGTTTATAAGTTCCATGATAATGCGTTCCATGCCCTTGCAGATTAGGCTCATCAGACTGATGGGACGGTAGTTCCCGGGATCCAAGGTGGATCCCCCCTTGTGGAGCGGGATAACTGTAGCTGTGTGCCACTCAGTGGGCACGAAGCCTGAGGTGAGGCTATGATTAAACATGACACTTAAGAGAGGTGCCAGTTCATTTTGTAGTTCATGTTCCTCCAAAATCTACTCCAACCCTATCATACCACCAGACCACTATGCTCCAGCAACAAAAATCAATTACAGGTAACTAAAACCAGGAACTCTGCTGGAGAAGCTCTCTTCTACTCCATAGCAAAATTATGGAATACCCTTCCTCACACTATAACGTCTGTGTCATCACACACCAACTAAAAAGCTGCTCTAAAATCTCATCTAAAAGTGCACTGGACATGCCCCTGTAACTAACCTCTCTAACATCTCTACCCCAGCTTCTCTAATCCCTTTCTTCCACCCCTCTAACTACCTCGGATTGCAGCCAAATACATTGCTTGTAAACCTATGTCTCAGCTGTAATCTTAGCTACTGTTATTCAAGCGTAATAGCTGCTAGCTCAGCTATTAAAATACTTGTTAGTCTTTATGGCACCAATGATATAAGTGTTGGGGTCTACTTTATTTAAAAGAAAACGCGTTACGTCGAACACCACTCCATCGACACATATACACTGAACCACGAAATAATCGAACGCACAAAACCACGAAATTACCACGAAATTCGAAATGTGGAAGTATTTTAGTTGGCCCATCTGAGCTACAGATCCGTAAGGTAAGTGTGAGAGAGGTACGGACATTAGGGTTAGGATTAGGGTGTGGGTTAAGGTAAGTGCATAGATAGGTAATGTAAGATGGGTAATGTATTTAACGTTTAGTGTAGGGTTTGAGGTAGGGGTTTGGTTAGTGTATGTGTGTGGTTTATTTATTTTGTTTTGGTATAGCTCTGTAGGGTAAGTGTGCGGTAGTTATGGACCTTAGGGTTAGGGAGGGGTTAAGGATAGTGTATAGATAGTGGTGTATGTGAGGTTTAGTATAAGGTTAGAAGTAGGGTTTTGGTTGGTGTATGTTTGTTGTTTATTTATTTTGTTTGGTTGGGTAGTTTGTTTCAGGCAGTGGAGTTGGTCAAGTATACCAAGCAAAAATTCGAAAGCGATGACCAAGGCAGGATGAGAATAGCTCCAATTTATTACACCAACAATTAGAGTTAGACACGATAAAATACAAATGAATGTTGGTCAAGTATGACAATTCGGTATTTTGAGTTTCGCGGTTTCATGTGTTCGATTATTTCACGGTTTGGTGTATATGTGTCGATGGAGTGGTGTTCGACGTAACGCATTTTCGTTTAAAGTAGACCCTAAATGTTGTACCATTTAACTAAATAATTTATTTTGAATTATAACTGTTTACTACTATTGTTAAACAAAACCTACCTATACTTCTTGTAACTTGTAATTAATTGTTGTTTTTATTGTGGAGCTTTTCTCCCTGAGTCTCCGCTGAAAAAGGACCTGTGTCCAGTCGGATTTTCCCAGTCAACAAATGTAAATAAATAAAATAAAATAATAATTAAATAAATTTAGTACACAGTCTGGGATGTCATCTGGTCCCATGGATGCTGTATTCTTGGCTTTGGAGAGTGCAGTTTCTACCTGTGTGGCCATGATTACCAGAATTTGGCAATCTTTTGGTATTAAGATGGGCCCTTTAGGGGGTGAGGGGGGGGGTGAAGTTGGCACTAAATCGATCTACCAGGATATTGGCAATATCCTTGGGATCAGTATATTTAATGCCATTCTGTTGTAGATCTGAGCATTGCTATTTAGATTCTTGACATAACTATAGAATGCCTTGTGGTTGTCTTTGGAATCTTTGGCAATTTTATTTTCGTAACTAGCTTTGGAGGATATTATGAGGGATCTCAGCTTCTTACTGGGGCTGGTAAGGGAGTTTTTTTGCATCCTGGAACTTTCCTCTTTTCTGCAACAGTTTCTTCCTTCTGTTGTATAGTTTGTTTATGGCAGGGGACCACCAGATTGGCTTTCTTTTTTTTTTGGAGGAGACCATCTTGGTTCTATTTGGGATGGCATGATTCATGCATGAGTGGATGTGCTCATACAGTGCCTTAGTGTAGGATTCAGCAGTCGAACTTTCAGCTCCCATCTGCATGGGTCCAACGAAGTTTGTCACTTCTGACTTAAGTAGCATGAAGTTGGCTTTGGAGAAGTTTTTAAAGAGGTTTCCTTACTGGGGGGGTGGTCTTGTCCTGGCATACTGCTGACATTACTATTGTCTACCCTGAGATACTCTAATCATCTCTGCCAGACTCTATCCTGAGATACTCTAATCATCTCTGCCTGACTCTGTCCTCTGATACTATAATAATCTCTACCTGACTCTATTCTGAGATACTCTAATCATCTCTATCTGACTGTCAGTGGCAATAGCTTGGGTATGAACTATGCAATGGCACATCTGGTACTGGGCAGCCAAGGCCATATGTGTCTTTCTAGAGCTAACTGTGAAATATGTCTTTGCCTGGCACCTCTGTATACACTAGTGACAGTGGGTACTGCTAGCACTGAAAGGATAGTCTCTTCATCAAGGAGTTCAGACGATACACAAGCAGCAGATGTTCAGCTGCCTAGTATTCAGTCCAACTGCTGAAGAAACAAAGACCAACTGAAGAAAAACAAGTAAACAGTGACAATACCTCACCAAACCAAAAGGCAAGAAGGCACAAAAAAGTTGCTAGATAAAAGAACTTGATAATTTATTTGTAAAAATAATAAAATAAAATAAACACGTGAGCACTTTCGTTTAACAAATGTAAACTTCATCAGACAAATAAATAAAATCAGTCTGAAATTTAAATAGTACACTCTGCTTTCTGATTGGATAAAACTACTGGCATCATCTCAAGAAAATTAACCCCTCGTGTCCCATAATAAATTGAAGTTCTCTAATAAATAAATAAATATATATATATATATATATATATATATATATATATATATATATATATATGTATAAATAATTCTAAACATTTGTAATTGTGCCAAACTTTTGTACATAAATCATAAACGTTAAATAATGTATAAATGAATAAATAAACGAATAAATAAATGCATATATGTTGTTCTTAATGCATCTAGGATATACAGAATACACATATTCTTATAAATGTAACAAAAATGTGTGTGTATATATATATATATATATATATATATATATATATATATATATATACATATACATATACATACATACAACAGGAAATTATTTTATACTATTTATTCATGCTAAATATCCTACTGCCCCTAAAAGTTTGTTTCTTTCTAGGGCTTGGAGTTTTAAAACAGGTGTGATGGAAGTTATTTCACTGATGCCTGGCCACTTGTCTGCTCTCAATAAAACCTGCCATTTTAGTTCTTTTACTTCCAAATGGACACCCCAATGGTTTTTTTCATCTATGTCCACATGGTCAGTGGCCATAAATCTAAAATTGTTGTCAGTGTTGGCATGAATAACAATAAGTATCCTGTTTTGTTGGCTTCTTTATATTGGTTATTGCTTCTAGCAATTTATATATATAGCACTTTTTACTGCCTGCTGCATACTTTTTATTGTATTTTATTGCCATTTTCTGTTCTTGTTAAGCACCTATTTGTTTGTTCTGATTTCCTGCCAAGGAGTGTATCATATAACTGATTTGTTTGCAGTTAAGAGCATTCTGTAGAGTCTCCTTGCTCCTTTATCTGTTTAAAAACTTTCATTTTGTGGCTCACTGCAGTGATAAAAATGTCTGTAGTGTTTACTGTCTAAAAGAGTGTAGGCTACTAGCTTGAGTATTGTTCCCTACCCTCCCTCCCTGTTTGTGTCTTGCTGTTATATTTGGTGGCTTTGCAGTTGCCCACCCCTACTGTAAATTTGATCTGGGACACTCCTCCCAGTCTAGTTTCATTAGCTCATTCTACCTAATACAGAGAGAACATCTGAGAAGTCCAACCCATTTAGTTTCTTTCCTTCTGTTCCTCCTTTCTCCCTTTCTTAAAAAAAATGCCTGAATCTCCTTGTGTTCTGACTGTGCTTTCCAAACATTTTGGAAATATAGAGTATATTTTAGTGCATTTATTAAAACTGTATTTGCCTTAATATTGCTACAACTTAAGTGCTCTAGGTTGCACTACATCTGAATTGTTTTAGTGTTTTAGCTGCTTTTCTGTATATACAGACTTTTCTGTATATGTAGACTAGCTACTTATTCTACTGTATTGCTGCCTCTTAAATCATTTTTCAATTCTGCACTTGCCTTGCTTCATTCAAAAAGTTTTAAATTGCTAATTTTTTAGAGTTTTAATTGCATTTACTGTTTAGGGCTACACACTCAAGTACGTTAACCTCTTCTGTGTTTATTTACTGTATTATTGCATTGTTTAGCCTGTTTTAACCAAAAAAAACTCCCAAAAATACTATTTTGTTTGCTCGTTTCCCGCCTTTCCTAGCTAGTATAGTCCAGATCCCAGGCTTTGCTGGTTTCAGGACTTTATTTTCTGTGTTCAGAGCTATCCAGACCTTGCTGTGGTATAGGGAAGTCCTACTGCTTACCAGTGGGAGTGGTGGGCATTGTACTGTCTATATAACACTAGAAGACTGGTGTCCAGCTCTGAAATTGTAATTTTATTAGCCATTTGGGCTGATTTCTACCCCTTTCAACTTTCTGGCTTAAAAACGCATGTGTTTGCGCATTTTTCACATCATGCAGCACAGCAGGGCTACGGTTAAACTATCCCAGGTGCCAGAAAGTCTGCTATTCAAATTTTCCCTTAGAACTAGCTGGTTTCTCAGTGGTAGCACTAAAATCTGAGCTCCTGTGACTAGCACTTGCTCTAAAACCTGCTGGAAAGCACTAGGAAGCCTTAAACTGATACAAACACTCAACTCTCCTTGTTAATAAGGAGGGCACTAAACAGCCTACAATTGCAAAGTACCTTGCAAAGGTAAGGGAAAACAGCTCTTGTACTTTACAAAAAAAGCACCTAAACAGGCATGTCCAAGGGTCAGCTTCCGGTGATTTCTCCTGTCCACCTGGTGAATCTGGGCATACTGAGGCTATGCAGTAACTGCCTCATGTACACAGACAACCCTCTCCTCCTACCACTCAACACTACAACCTGTGACAGATGCACTTACATAGCCAGACTGGAAGCAAAGCTCTCTCCAGCCAAGATTGTACTAGACAGTCAAGAGGAGAAGGTTAACACCTGCACTACACCTCAAGCAACACATAGCCCTTCAAAACCCACACCATCAACACCCACACATAGCAACACTAAACCACATATGCAGAGGCCCTTAACATTAATCTGCCCAAGCAACAAGGACCTCCGAATCTGAAACACAAACAAACACCAGTCACAACCAAAGTGACACTTAGCTCACAACACCAGTGTGCCACCCAACAACAGCCCCTAAGGCAAGACAATGTACCCAACACTTTAGTCATAGGTGACTTTACAGTTAGGCACGCTAATGTCCCACTCACCAGGCTGAGCATGGAGAAAATTACAGTCAGCTGCTTGTCGGGTGCCAGGATCTGCCACATAACACATGCACTCATCACTCCACAACAAGTACAAATATGACTCTGTCATTGTCCATG
Organism: Protopterus annectens; assembly: GCF_019279795.1. Classification (NCBI taxonomy): domain Eukaryota; kingdom Metazoa; phylum Chordata; order Ceratodontiformes; family Protopteridae; genus Protopterus; species Protopterus annectens. The sequence continues at coordinate 200,840,481 of NC_056728.1, forward strand.
TTGGAGTGAATGACTTGAGACATACCTCCCTGGACTACATGAAAAGATTCACGGAAGAGCTCTCGGATGATGTGGCCCAGGCAGGTATGACCCTAGCCATGAGTAGCATCCTGCCTTCGCCCAGAATGATGCTACAGTATAAGGACAAAATGATTGACTTCAACAATTGGCTAAGCTTTTGGTATCATTCAAAGGGGATCCAGTATCTGTCTGCCTGGGATGACATGATTGCCAAACCACGATCCTTTGCCAGAGATGGTCTGCACCTGTCACCCCTGGGATTCAGGTTACTGGCTAAAGCTCTTGCCACCCCTATAGTGCCTTTTTTAGGCAAGGTTCAAAGGACAAAACCACCACCATAACAGAAACAAGCATGCAAAATCTGAAGGTAATGCTACTCAATGCTAGATGTCTAAACCTCAAAATGCACTCTCTCAAGGCACTCCTAAAAATGGAGAACATCGATATCTGTGCAGTAACTGAGACCTGGTTCAAGACTCCAGAGAGCACCCCTGCAATACTGAGCTACAACTCTTACCACACTTTTCGGCCACCAAACCAAGACCGAAACACTATAGGTGGAGGAGTGTCCATATTCACCAAGGATATTCACACCTCCAGGCTAGTTGCCCAACACAATGCATCTGAAATTCTCCAGGTGCAACTAACACTAGGTAAGCTTGCAATCCAAATTTTAGCTTGCTACAGATCCCCCACCATGCCCCAAGATTCTCACTACACCTTTCTAAACATACTGGAAAATATTAAGATACAACCAAACACCCTAATACTGGGTGATTTCAACTACCCTGCCATTAACTGGGAAAACTACTCAGGTACGAATACCTTTTCCCAATGGTTCTTGGAATTCATAAATTCCAATGCCCTGGATCAACTAATCCATTGTCCCACCAGGGGCTCCAATATCCTAGACCTGGTCATTACCAACATGGTAGATAGATGCTCCACACCAGTGGTCATCCCCTTATTTGTCAGGTCTGACCATAAGCAAATCACCCTTGACATCAAACAACATCTATGTCTATGTAAACACTGAAAGGGTTACCAGGTAAACACTGGAAACATAGGTGGACATGGCCAGGGAACTGTCCAAATGCATGGTGGATGAGTAGGTCACACACCATGTGCATCTCAAGAAAGTGCTGCAGATACTCTTGTAGATTTACCCAAGAAGGCAGCAGTCTGGTCTTATCAGACTTCCCCATCATATGGGAGAATGTCTCTGTCAAGTTCTAGATCCCTCAGCATGGTTATGTCAATGTTAAGAGGTTCCCCTGTATGCAGTAGATCTGGGCATTGCAGTAAGTCAGCATCAAGCTTAAATATCAACATTATGGGACCATCACCTGCAGGGACATTGGGTGCATTCATTGGGATGGGCTATTTAACATCAGTAGGAGGAAAACAGTACTCACCCAGCAGTCATCTTCATATGTTCTTAGGTGTATACTAGGCTAATGGGCTAACGACCACCAGGGCCTTTATAAACCTAGCCACACAACCCAGAAACTGTGTCCTCTGGTAACATGTGCATCTTAATTGTTGCAATATGTTTGCTAGGAGGGGTATGTTAGTTAGGAGGTTGCTAAAAAGTTGTGTGTGTGGGGGATATGTTAGTTAGGGAATCTTTACTCTTGGCTTCTGTTTAAGAGAGACATGGGTACAGCCTGGGGTTAAAACTGCAGTTTTCCGTCCAGTGGCCAAGGTTAAATTTGAATAGGTTTAAGGATTGTAAAAACACCCAGGTAAACTGTAAGAAAGGTCCACAACAAGCTGCTTATATAAAATATTTAATCCATACAATGTACACAATATAAGCACTTTTGTTTTAACAACTTTAAAACTTCAACAGATACAATGTAATTATTTGTTTCATTCATTTAAATACTAACACAATCATGTGACATTCAGTTCCCTCCTTCTTAAAGTGATATAATCCAACCATAACATTATAAATAATACAAAGTAATCTTATAAAATTAATCTATTTAAATTCCCCTCACAATATTAGTATTTCAATGAATGAAATGAGCAATTACATTGTATCTGATGAAGTTTTAAAGTTGTTAAAACAAAAGCACTTATATCGTGTACATTGTGTGGACTAAATATTTTATAAAAGCAGCTTGTTGTGGACCTTCCTTACAGTTTGCCTGGGTGTTTTTATAGTTCATATTCATTTTTGTGGACTTTCTGCTAGGTTTAGGGATTGACTGTTCTTCAAATGCCTGAGGAGCTTACTCTAGAGCACAGGGATCCTTTCTGTCATATATCTATTTTACCAGCATGTTCTATTTATGTTGCAAGCAAAGTTCAAGTCCATGGATCTAGTATTTCTGGTGCTGCTAGCTTTGCAAATGTGTAAAAGCTCTGTCAAGGCTGAATCTAAGGATGCTTTATATGCTAAGCAGACATCACCTGTCAACGACCTGTAGGAGACCGAGTATAGATGCAGGGCTCTAAGGAAATCTGTGTAGGACACTGTGTTAATACCCTGGTGAGGAACTGTGTGGGCATTTCAGCTGCTGCATATGCCTAGTCAGGTACATGACAAAGGAGGCATTGTACTCATTGATGGGTCTGATAAGGGACTAGTAGAGTGGTACTATTACTTCTTTGGACCTGGATGTCATACCATTACTTATAAGTTTGATGACATGGAATGCTTTTCTTACTACCTTGGCTATGTGTTGGTTAAATGCCAGATTGCTGTCTCCATATTTTCCCAGATCTGTAATTGCTGGGTCATCTCTTAGGGGTATCTTATAAATGGAGTAATTTGCCTGGGTAGACGTTTTCCCAAAGGACACTATAATGAACTTCACTGAAATGGGTTTTAATCCATGGCTTTGTCACCACTCATTTGTCTGTGTTAGACCGTCTTGCAGGATGTTAGTGTTATGGGAGGAATTTATGATAGCTCCCAATTTGCATTTATCTGTGAGCCACAGGCCCTTGACATTAGCTTTGACCTCTGAGGAGTAGATGCCAAACAGGAGTGGGCCCAGCACAGTGCCCTGTGGTACTCCACTGGTGACCCGTCTCTTAGTGTAGGTGGTTCCAACAATCCTGACTTCTTGGGCCCTGTCTGTAAGACAGCTAGCAATCCAGCGAGTTACTAAGGGATTTATGCTTAGTTCAATGAGTTTGTCCATGATACAGTGGAGTATTGTGTTGAATGACTTTGGCCATGATTATTTTCTTTTTGTTAATACACCCTGTTCAGATTAGGATTCCACCAATGTAGTTTGCTTTTTGGGGTTTGTTTTTGGGTTTGCTTCTGGTATGTACAGCTGCTTTTACGCACCCATTTATGTTTGTACTGTTTTTGTGTGAATAATTCTGCATAGGCTGTTGTGAACTCTGTGATGGGCGTGGCATTGAATTTTGACAAACTGTCACTTAATAGGATATGGTTTGCTTTAGAATAGTTTCTTACTCAAAAAAGGTTTTGCTGGGTTTTCCAAGATGATTTTTATTTCAAATGAAACATGTTTGTGATCTGACCTCACCAGTGAGGACATGACATGATGGTGTGTGTGCAGTCCTTTCCCATATTGGTGAGAGCAGGGTCCACTATGCATGAACCTCTGGTTGAAGTGTGCACTAACTGACCAAGGGCATTTGTGTTAAATAAATTCCTGGAAACGTTGTGCCTGCAAGTTGGAGGCGGTGTATGTTTCCCACTCTGTAGAGGGGTAGTTAAAGTCTCCCGTGAATAGAGTGTTTGGTTTGATGAACAGTGCCTCTAGTATGTCTAGATAAGAGTTATGGGAGTCTTGAGGCATAGATGGTGACCTATGGCTTGCTAAGAAGTGGTAAGGGACTCTATGTAAGGTAATTTGCAGCCTTGCACTGCCAGAGTACTGTCTGTGGCTTTATACCATGTCTTGGTAACAGCACAGATGTCTACATTTGACAGAGTGAGGACAGCTTGTAGAGTTTGGTGTTTCTTGTTAAGGTTCCTAGCATTGCGCAGCAACACCTTTAGGTTCCTTTGGTTTTATTTGCTACGTCAGTAGTTTTATCACTCTGGCATTGCCTTACAAAAGGTTGTAAGGGGGGGATAACATTTTAGACAAAATCCAGAAGGCTGGGGGCAGGTGCAGGCCATCTTTGGCAAAGCATTGTGGTCTGTTGAACATGTCCTTTCAGGCTGGCAGATAGTGAATCCCATGGACTGACATCAGAAACTAAGCCAGTTGTTAAAGTCAGTCATTTTTTGTTCATACTGTGGCATCATCCTTGGTGGTGTTAGGATGCTGCTCAGTGTAAGGTACATAACAGTCTGAGACACATATTCAGAGAGGTCCATAATGTCTCTAGTCATATAATCCAGAGAGGTATGTCTCAGGTCATTTATGCCCACATAGACTATGATAAAGTCATACTGATACCCATGGTGCAGTGACTTGAGTCTATGTGTAAAACATGTTATGAGAAATAGGATTCTTTCGTCCTTTGCAAAAATATCTTGTACCTGGATTCAAACACTTAATCCTTTGTGTTCTTTATCTAAACTCAGTGCACTTAACCCTTTTGTCACAGAGTCATGGCCAATGCTGCAAGTCTTACCGGAATCTGAAAAAAACAGTAAGGAGACATTACCACAGGGAAAAAAGAGAAAAGAAAAAATGTGTTTCTAATGTAAGTAATTTGAGCACATTCATCATACTGTGTTCTGGATGCTGCAATGAAAAATTTCAGTATAGCCCTACACCTGTTTTATAAAACCTGCTTTTATACATTTAAGTCAAACTCTGCCAGTATAACTAGCATTTGTGCCACTTAACCAGCAACACTGTACAAATGCTGACTGTTGCAAAATTTATTAAGACAACATTTTATAATGATATATAGAAAATGTCATGTAAGCTGACCATGTACCACTCAGCACAGCCCAAAAGAAATACTGCATGCAGTAAGTATTTCTTGTATGAATTTTCTTGTACTTTTACTAATTGCATGTTATGGCCCATAGTCGTGGACTAGATGCCACCCCTTCCACTACTCAGCCATATACAGTACAGGAGCCTGGCACAGGACTTGCCATGCTACTGCCACTGGCTGGCTACTGTCAAAAGTCTCTGGTGGGAGAAATGACAGAAGCTGCACTGCCAGTACTGGTGACGGGCTTTGGCAGTGGTATACCAGCCTGACACACATTCATGTGCAAAATGCAGCAGGCATTAAATTTCCTGCAGTGCAGCAGCAGGTCACCCCCAGACTCAGCAAGGCAATGCAATTGAGCTTTCTGCAGGCCAAATACTTGTTCAGTGTTTATCCATATCTGGGACAGGGCAGTGCTGAAGTTCTCCTCTGTAGACCCTTGGGGGTTACAAATTGATGTCATCAGACAAGCTCTGAATAGGTAGCTGCATCACCTGCAAAATGAAAGTGGGAGGGAACATGTAATAAAGAAGGGGAGGTGATTACTCAGTACTACCTTTACCACTCTACAATAATAAATTCTATCTCCTTTTTTAATAAACATATATTTTTACCAATTTTTGCAATGCTTGCAAAGGTTTTAAATATATATTTTTTTACATGTTTTATTTTTAGGATGGATTTTATTCTTAGGCTGAACATTATATTTTTATTTCTTTAACAAATTTGTACTATTTCCATTTAAGGTCAGTAATTTACCTAGCAACTTCACAATTAATCAATTAAGTTACTAAGATCACATGATCAACTTTCAAGATTATAAAAGACTTGGAACTATTTGTGTTGATGAACTTGATAAAGCCTGGTACAACCAGGCGAAAGCGCTTGTTTTGAGCTTGTCTTTTTGTCCAAATAAAGGATTTATCGTACTAACTGGGTTGCTTATTGAAGATTGCATCTGCTTTTTCTATTGTTCCAGTTGGGATTTATTTCTGCTACTTGTGACATTACAGTTAAAAGCTGAGCAACGCTGGTATTTGCTTGTGGAGTTTTCCTGTTACTGGTTTGCTTTTCTTTTAATGTTTGAGTACCTTTACCACTCTACAGATACTGAAATACCTATGATTAAGAATATGAAATGCTTTGCAATGACCAACTAGGTGATTATGAGGAATCCTACTATGCAATGAGTGAGCTTGTGCCAGATATGAGAATCATGGGCCATGCCAGAAAATGGTCTGAATGGAGAGATAATAAATCAGCAGGCAAAGGAGAGTAGTACAGCTGTAATTGAATTCATTCTGAGGTCTTGGTGAGTACCTTCTTGAGGCAGACCCTGTTTTTCACAAAATCTCACCAAGACGACACTGATATATAGATTGTATTTTATATAGCATATATTGTGGACAGAGGTAAGTTAAAAAATAAAAAAAAGATAGCTAAGTGCACAAGACCCAGGACAAAAAAAGTGCTAAATCCTGGTAGGCACACTGGTGCCAGGACTTAGAAAATGAGAGTGCAGAATCCTCAAGACATGGAAACATTCCTACCTACAATGGGGCTAGGCCAGGCTCAGGGAGATAATACCCCCCCCCCCCCACACACACACGTTGTATAAGGTTGTAGTAGTCTACAAAAATCATAAAACCGAAAGGCCAAAAAAGAGCCATAAAGATGATACAGTGGACTACTGAAGATAAGAAAGAAGTTATGTACTCTTACTGTTATGCAAGAACCCCTGAATTTCCAGACAGAAGATATACAAAAAGATTAAGATAGAAATTAGAGGAAAGAAAATAGTTGCACAAGAAAAAATGTCAGAAGCTTCAAATAAAAATGTGTGCTTATTAATATAACAGATTTACGAAAAACATTATATAGACCAAGAAACCATGGGCCATTTGGAAAAAGAAGCGAATGAGGAAGTGCAAAAATATAATGAACAAAATCTAGAGATTTTTGAAAGTTATAAAAAGAAATATGGATGTGGAAAAGAAAGAGAGATCTGATATGGTGCAATATGTATGCAAAGGAGAAAGCCAAATTATTCAGTACAAAACAGCAGCTCTAAACATATTTGAAGAGAAATGCAGGTAAAGGCATCCAGACATAGAAAATTTCACAACACAAAAAAATAAGATCACAAAGATGGAATGTAGAACATAAGAGTAATAAAGCAGATGTTAAAAAAAAACAGAAGCTGAAGTTATGGAAAACATGCAAAGTGAATGATTTCATGTAGAAAGTCTAACACAGGTTATATCAAAGCATGTTGGAAAAATGAGTCCCCCAAGTAAGGAGAAACAGGAGGAGCAGGAGACATCTGAAGAAGAAATATGGACATGGGAAAAAAGAGATTTAATATGGTGCAATATTTATGCAAAAGGGAAAGTAAAACTAATCAAGGTAAAAACAGCAGCACCAAAGATATATGAAAAGAAATATAGGTGACAGCATCCATATATGGAAAATATTACAATACAAAAAATAAGAAAACAAACAGAAAAAGAAGAAAAGAGGATTAGTAATGGAGAAGTTAAAGGAATGGAAACTGAGGTCATGGATTACCTGTGAAGTGAAGAATTTAGTGTAGAAATGTTAACTGTCAAAACACCACAGCAGGATAGAGCAATGGATCTCCAAATTAAGGAGAAACCAGTGGAGTGTAAAACAACTGATCAGTTACCATATGAAGATAGTCTGAAGCCTTCAATAGGAAACCAGTATAAAAGTTCAGTTAGAGTTGCACAGCAAGAGTTGGAGCAGGAAACTGTGACAACTCTAATATAGTAAATGTTGTGGAGTGGTAAGCCAGTGAGTTCCCATATGAAAGAGCAATGGATGACACAGGATGAAACTGAAGAGAATTTGGCACAGGAAGATACTCTGGAACTTTCTGAAGCATGCCTGCAGGAAACAGAGAACAAAGAATGTGCTCTCAGTTTAGAAGAAAATGATCTAAGAGAAGAGTTTCTTGATTTACTAGAGATGGACATACATATTAAGATCAATGAAAGAAATAGACAGTAGAAAGTCAATAAAACTCAAAAAGAAGTCTGATAAAGCAAATGAACACAGTAAGTAGGGCTGTTCATAGAGATTCATGCAATAGAACAGAAGTGAATAGGATATATTACTGTGTAGTTACATTAATAACAGATGGCGTCTTACCACAAAAACACAGGGCACTAAGGGAAAGAAAAGGGAGAAATCAAATGCTATCATGGAAGTATCGAACAGAGAAAACTATTAAGCAAGTAAGACAAGTGCCACTGTTAGAGGAGGAAACAGAGCAACAAAAATACTCAGAAAGATAGACATGACAAAAGCAATGTGCAGTATCAGAATAGATCAGGATCTATTGTGCACCATCACATAATAAACTAAAAACATCAGCACTGGCAGAAAAACTTAAAAGATATGCAGATAAATATAAAGGAAAAGTACAAAGTAAGCAGTTTATTGATGACCCAAAAAAGTTTTATAGAGAACTGGAAACAAGGCAAAATTAATTGAAATACTTCCAAAAAAGAAGAAATAAATACATTTTGGGTAAATATCCATGAAGTTCCTGTGGAACATAATAAAGATGCCGAATGGATAGAAAAAGTAAAAGAAATAATAAAAAGTTCAAATGTACAGGATAAGAAATGGGATGAAGTAACAGCCAGAGAGATTGAAACAAAGTTAAGAAAAGCTTCTAATTGGAAAACTCTAGGCCCAGATGCTGTACCTAATTTCTGGCTAAAATAATTAACATCTTTACATGAAGATTTAGCCATGACTAAGAACTATTTGTATGCACAACCCAAGCAGACACCAACCTGGTTAACAACAGGAAAAACAGTGCTCCTACTCAAGAGCGAACCTGCATGCTACATGCTATCCTAATAACTATAGGACAATAACTTGCCTTCCAACGACATATAAACTATACACTGGAATTGACACAGGCGGAGTTTATAGTCACTTAGTAGAAAACTTAATCATGGCAATAGAACAAAAGGTTAACAAAAGAAAGTGATGTGGAACAAAGGATCATTTGTTGTGAAATAAAATCATAATGGAAAACTGTAAAAAGGGAAGAATCTAACTATGGCATGGATAGACTATAAAAAAGCATTTGACAGTATCCCACATGCATGGATAAAAGAGTGCTTAATGTATAAAATGTACCCTACATTGATTGATTACATTACAGCAAGCACAAAACAGTGGCAAACCACTTTGCAGTTAAGCCATGATAAAGGGCAAATTATTATTCCAGGTATAAAAATTCAAAGGGGGATATTCTAGGGTGACTCTGTCACCACTGCTCTTTTGTCTTGCACTTAATTCATTAAGCTGTCTGCTTAACATATTATGTCATGGCTACAATTTGGTCCCCAGAAAACAACAAAGTAAAAAGACTTCTCATCTTCTTTTTGTGGATGATTTAAAACTGTTCATTTCATCAGATGAGGAACTGAAAGCACATCTCCAAGTAGTCACATTTTTGCAGATGATTTAAGAATGCCATTTGGTCTTGATAAATGTGCCAAAGCAACCTTTAAAGCAGGAAAGCTGCAGCACCAAGAAAACATCAGTCTGGGACAGGAATGTGATATAAAAGAAGTTGAGCAAGAGAGAGTGTATAAATATTTGGGAAATGATGAAGGATCAACAGTAAAACATGAACAAATGTGAATAAAACTTCGTAAGGAATATTTTAGAAGACTAAAATTAATACTGTAAACAGCGCTGACATCAAGGAACAAAGTCCAGGCTATAAACCAATTTGCTCTTCCTGTCCTATCTTACAGTTTTGAAGTGATTGACTGGCCCCAAAGCATGTTGGATCGGTTGGACAGGAAAGCAAGAGGGCTGCTTCATGCTTGTCAAATGATTTATAAAAATCATTGTATACCAAGACTGTATATTCCCCATTCTGAAGGAGGTATGGGCCTCCTCAAAATTGATTACATGTATAGATCTGCAATCATAGAACTGCATACATATCTGCTGACCTCACAAGACCCAAACCTAGTGAAAGTATGAGGAGAATAAGTCTAAGATGACTTCCCTGTTTAGTTTAGCAGAAGCATATCGGTGTCGAGCAGGAATGGAAATTAAACCAAAAGTAGACAAAAATCAGGCAGCAACTGCATATGCCAAAAACAAAAGAAAGAATATAAGGTGAATGATAAGATAAGAAGGCAAGAAATGTGAAAATGTATAAATATATTTGCAAGTGTAGAAAACTCTTGGAACATCCTCATGTAGATCAGGATCAAATCCAGGAATGGTTAAGGAGAGGGGAATTTAAACTAAAAGACAAACGGTTAATATTGGCGGCCCAAGATAGTGGACTACATACACGCTGGTTTACAAAGTCCGTTGAACATGTGGGAGAAACATACAAATGTAGGTTTTGTCAAACGGAATTGGAAACAGTTGCACATCTTTTTGCTGGTTGTGATATACTAATAACAGAAGGAGTGCATACTGAAAGGCATAATAATGTGGCAAGACTCTTGCACTGGGGATTGTGCAAACATAATCATTTTAAAGTAGCTGAAAACCACTGGAAACATGAGCAACAAAGTATTATAGAAAATAATGAAGTTTATACCATATGGGATCACTCATTACCAACAGTTCAAAACATAGATGCGAGAAAACAAGATATAGAAGTCCATGAAAAGAAGACAAAGGTAACATTGATCATTGAAATTGCTATACCCAGTGATTACAGTGTCTTACATACAGAGGAACACAAAGTAATAAAATACCAGGATTTGCAGGCGAAAACAAGGGTAATATGGAAGAAGGATACACAGACAGTTCCAATAGTAGTAGGAGCAACGGGCCTTATGAAAAAGAATTTATAGTCGTACTTAGATATGCTACCTACACATGTAACTTCATATGAACTGCAGGAGGAATCAATACTGGGCACATTGCAGGTACTGTGAAAAGCACTAATGGTGGACATCAAAGATTGAAACAATACTAACCGCATGAACCTTAATCATACTTTGACTTAGGAATGGGGCCCATTCCCATCATGGTATTAGAAACCCAAAAGACTTGGATAAATTAAAAAAAAAAACAAAGAGATGTGGTGCATTGAGCTTGTGTGCCTAATATGAGAATCATGGGCCATGCTAGGGTGCTGTGTGCCAAATGTGAGAATCATGGGCCATGTCAGTATGCTGGCCCAACATGTTGCTGATGCACCCTCATGCATCACACAGTACCTGGAAGCTGATTGAATAGTAGCCTTTTCTGTTCTGGTAGTGTCCCCGTCCCCCCCCCCCGTCCAGATGGTGCCTTAATGACAACATGGATGAAATCTATTGCACCACACACCTCAAGAAACCACTCTATCCCCTAGAATGCACATATAGTACTGGCTCAGTCCTGAGGTGACACTAGGAAATAAATGTATTGATCTTCGTATGCCAAGGATAGGAGAGGATCTGCTGACGTATCCTCAAAGCAGAAGCCTGTGAGATATCCAACATGCTCCCAGTTTGTCTGTGGAATGCCTCTGTGACAAGTATACTGAGATCTATACATGCCGTGGTATTCACAGGTAAAGGAAGGCCACAGATCTCCACTCTCCACATGTGTGGGCCATACAAACTTATCCAACCCCACACTATGGTCCTGTCCACTCTAAATCTGTCAGAAAAACAAAAAGTGGGTCAGGCAACACAGTCACCAAATGAAGGTAAAATACAGTAAAAACAAAATATATTTATTTACTGAGGTTAGCACTTTCATGGGGTTGCTGCTTCTTCAGACCAAACTAAAACAAAGTTATACAGAATACATCAAATTATATTGTAAAATCAACCAATCAACACAAACAAATAATAAAACAATATAAAAAAATCATGATTACTGCCTCATTTTCAAGGCAGGTTTGAGAGCTTGTAGCTAAAAACCTGGGTGAAAAAAATCCATCCAGAAATAGGATGAGTAAACTGCACATCAGAAGCAATTGAGGGAATATTCCTACAAGTATTACATGAAAAAGTACCTTAATTGTGGCATCCCTCTCAAACCTGTTTTTCCTGATATTTCCTTTTGTTGTGAATCAGCCTTTAGCAGTTGGCTTGCTTTTGTTTATCTGGCACTCTAAATCTGTCCAAGATTTCCTGATCAGCAAAGTTCAGATGGAACAGTGTTTTCTTATATCTTCACCTTCTCTGCCTGTAAACACTGATGAGCGCACCTGGTTTTGGTGTGACCAAGACAGTTATCTTAGAATGGGAGATAGCTAAGCTAGCAACAAACCTAAGTATCTTTACAGGTTAAAAAAGTGGATGAAAAAGGTGTGGCTTTTCTTTTTTATCAGCCTTATGTGCATGGTGCACATGCCCATCAAAAGCAGCTATGCATCAAATAAAGGTGATAAGAACTCCCAATTTACTTGCTATAGTCACAGATTTACAAACACAAAATTTTGCATGGCCTGAGAACCAAATCAGAGAATGTGCATAGACCAAGAACAAACAGGTAAAACAACAAGCAGCATCTAGACAGAAACAAACTGGAAATAAAATTATACAAATCCTTTATTGTACCCGCGGTGGTGGTGCTGCGGTAGTGTTGTCCTCACAGTAAGACGCTGTCCGGTTCGACTCTCAGCTAGAGCGTCTTCTGCATGGAGACATGCATGAATGGGCATACCTTCGTTGAAGGTTGTGCATCAGGGCTGGTAACACGGCACGTAAAAATCAACTACCAATCATTAGCGGACCGGAGTTCCGCTGTGGCGACCCCTGACCGGGAAAAGCCGAAAGACACAGCAGCAGCAGCAGCTTTATTATTCCACTTCATAATCCAGGAACAGGGGTATTATAACCAGTTTTGATGCTGACTGCATCTTCATGAGTAACATCTGAACAAAATTTAAAATGCCCCCGTATTTTAAGGTAGCTGTCTCTTATCGATTATATTATAAAACAAGGACATCTACAAAACAGTGTTAAGGTCATTAAATTACCTCAAAAAAGTTAATATTTCTTTATAACATAATAGCAGCTTAGAAAAACCAGAATCACCACTCCAAGTAGCCAAGAGCCAGACTCGGTAGTATCAAATAACAATATTTAATTCCACAACAAAAAAGACTCAGTAGTAACACAGCCAGTCAAGCTCTTTCATCATCCAAGACTTCTTCAGAACTGTGTAATAAATCATTGACACACTTTAAATAAGCAGTCACCCCCCACACTTAACACAATAATTAAACTTTAAAACCATACACCCTAAAAATCATTCTAAAACAGCAATGCATAGTACATAAATAACATTTTGAACTAGTACAAAGTGTTTGACAAGTATATAATAACACCCAATACTATAACTTAGTAGCCCTATGTTTCAACTCTGGCTTGATACAAATGTGGTCATTAATACCAGGGGCTACAGTGGCATTCAAATGAATTTGCCATTGCATTTCAGCCCTGTCCAGTTTGTTGGTCCAGTCACCCCCCTCTAATGTCCATACCTACCACCTCCAAAATACCAAAATGGAAAAAGTGGTCAGGATTGAGGTTAATATGCCGGAATAGTGCATTATTGTCGTCCCTTTTCCTAATACTATATAGGTGTTCATAAATTCTTCTCCGTAACCTCCTTCCCGTTTTACCTATATAGAAATTGTGACAACCCTGGCATACAGCAATGTAGACTACACCGTTGGTGTTACAAGTTTCTGTGGCTAACCTAACTTCAAAGTTACTGGAACGTAAGCAAACAGTAGGGCATGAGATAATGTATTTACAATACTCGCATGCCCCACACTTGGCAGTTCCCTTAATATTCTTATACTTACTCTCAATAGGATGGTCTGACAAGTTTTTCAAATTCCTGTTGGTCCTATAGGAGAAAATGGGTACCTCGCCTAAAACAGCCATCATTCTTGGTTCACTTTGAATAAAACCCAATTTTTCTTTATAATCTCTCTAATGAGGTTCGAAGTGTCCCCAAACGTCAGATCCATAGAATAAGAGAAGTCATTATTTTGTTGGTCAGTGACTTCAAGTTCCTTATTCTGGCTAACTCCAAGTAGAGGTTTGTACCTATTACCCCATTCACTTGTGACTTGCTCGCTAATGGTAACCACAGAATCCATCGGGTACCCCCTGGCTACAAACATTTTGATCAGTTTGTCAATTTCCAGCTTAACTGTGTCAAAGTCAGAGCACATTCTTGCTATACGCACCATCTGACCTTTCACTATACTCCTTTTCACAAAGTGGGGGTGACAACTCCGGAACTCAAGATAGTCATTTGAGAAATTGGGTTTTCAGTAAACACTAGACTGAAAACACTTCTTATTCGAGTCCTTCCATATACACGCATCCAGGTAGTTAATCCTAGTGCTACCACTGTTACCAGTAAATTTAAAATAATCACAAAGATTATTAAGAAAATCTAAGAAGTTGGTATGTTGGTCCCCTACTTTCCAAAGAATTAAAAGATCATCCAAGAATCTTAAATACACCACCCAAGAGTCTTTAAATGGACTTTTAAAAATGAACTCACTTTCCCAATGGTACATGACTAAGTTTGCAAACAAAGGTGCACAACTACTACCCATTGCTATACCGTTTGTCTGGCGGAAAAACTCCCCACCAAAACTAAGAAAATTGTTCATCAAAATAATCTCCATTAACACCATAATAAAATTGACCATGGTGTTCCCCAAATTAGTTTTCTCACCTAGTACCTCATGAAAATATTCCAAGCCTAACTCGTGGGGTATAGAAGTGAATAAGTCCACAGCATCAACTGTGGAAAAGTTAACCTCCTCACTATAATGTTCTTCCTTTATCCGACCCAAAAAATCCCAAGAGTCTACTAACATATGGTCAATATGGGTTAAGGATTTCCTCACCACCCGGTCAACAAAAACCCCTAATGAGTAGGAAATACTGTTTTGGCAGGAGATTCTAAGTCTGTATGGGGGATCATAAATATTTTTATGGGTCTTCGGAATACCGAAGGCCACCGGAATTGTTGGATGTTCATTATACAAAAAATGGTAGGTTTCTTAGTTAATAACTCCCTGAAGTAGATAGTGTTCCAGTGTCATTTTAATTTTCCTGTAAGCGATGTTTATTTTGTTTCTAGAAACACACTGGTATTTATTCTCATCCTGTAACATACCAAATATTTTGTTGTTATAATCTTCAGTGTTAACAATGGTCATCGCACCACCTTTGTCTGGTTTCATAAGTCTCAAACTAGACTTACTTCTTAGTTCTTTTAACAGTTCTTTTTCTTTTCTAGTCAAGTTGAACTGTTTATATTTGTGTTGTTTCAACATTTGATATATCTCCTGGGGGCATATCTTGTCAAATGTCCCTGTAAGGGGGTGTAGAGGTGGGTTATAACAGCTCTTCTTTTTTTAATTTTTCTTTTCATTATATGAAGGGTTGTCCCTAAACAGATATTTCAAGTTCATCTTTCTAGGGAAAATTTTAAATTCAGTTAAAGCAGTACAAACATCCTCCTTCCTAAATGGTACAAATTTTATTCCCTTCATTAAAAGCGAAAAAAGGTCCTTACTTACTTCAACACCTGCATAGCTGAAAATATTAAACCCCTGGTATGTGTGTAGGAATCCCCCAAATGAAGTAGTAATCTCATCTACTTCACTGACTGTTGTATTATCCCAAGAAGGAATATCTAGTGGTAACTGTTCTTCCTCCAGTGTTTCTGATTCCTGTAAGTGTTCCCCCCCTTCCCCCTCCCTGTTGTCCTAAAAAAACATTGTTATCATTCATAAAATTGTTTTTATTTTGAAGTCTTTCAGACCTCCTTAGAGGAGGGTATTCTTGGTCATATGTAGTATCCCTACCACCTTCCCTTTGAGTAGAGTCTGGCCTAGTGTTATAGTTGTCAACCCTCTGGTTGCCTACATTGTCGTCCTCCACCTCAGTGTAAGCTTTGGGCAAAGGATAAGCTAAATTATTAGTGTATTCAAATTCGTTCCTCAACAACTTCTTCTTTTTCCTTTCTATGTTGTTCCCCACATCATGTTCAACCTTGTCAAACACTCTATTATATTTGCCCAGAAAATTATTAAAATTAACATAATTCAGAATAATTTCATTCTTATTATCAAGTTCAGCTAGTAACTCCTCAATCTTTTTATTGTTAACCCTAACAATAAATTCCATTAGTTCAATACCATGGCGATCAAACATTTGTAACAGGTCTTCACACTCAGTCTGTCCCTTTTTTTACTCCATTGAGAAATCTAAAGACACGCAGTCCCTTAGGGACCCTGCGCTTAGCCACACACTCAGTTAAATAAGCATTGTCACACTGAAGGTTCCAAACTTTAGTTAACTTCTGTTCAAGTGTGACTAACCTTACTTCCATAGTATCATTCTCATTAGTACTACTTGTTTTAAATAACCCAAAGTAATTTTTAATCCAGTCCTTAAAACGATTGTTTGTCTGTGGAGGTCCATAAGTTCCATGTGAAGTGCTAGCCGTTTTAACTCCCCCTTGTGCTGTAACATCCGTTTCTACTGCCAAATGGCCTCGATTCACCATATGGTTAACAAGTGATGACACTCCACCTGTCTCCTTTTGCTGACATCCTCCTGTTCCTTCGAACCTAGGAGTAGCTGGGTGTTGTAGTTTTAGAACTGCCTCTTGTAGTTCAGAAACCTTGTTTGTCAAGTTTAAAATAAGCTGCAAAATATTGCTGTATGCCACCTCCACTCGCTGACCACAAGGGAACAGCATAGAATCAAATTAATCCTCAAACACCAGAGATAAAAAATTCCCTTCCATTCCAGCCACAACTGTAAAGAAGAGTCTTGAGCTTGCCACAGTACACCAAGAAAACACCAAGGACAACAAAATTGTGTACGGAGTGGAAAAAATGCACCAAGAAAAAACAGAATCACCACTCCAAGTAGCCAAGATCCAGACTCGGTAGTATCAAATAAAAATATTTAATTCCACAACAAGAAAGACTCAGTAGTAACATAATCAGTCAAGTGCTTTCGTTATCCAAGACTTCTTCAGAACTGTGTAATACATCATTGACACTCTTCTTCAAAGTCCAAGTCTCTCGAAGACTGCTTAAAGAACTCTCCCTCAAAATGCAAATAATTACTATTAAGTACCATGTCCATTAGAGTCAAAATTAATTCTTTAAGCAGATTAAGGGAATAGCTATGGGTGCATGCTGCGCACCCATATATGCAAATATAATTTTGGCAGCCTGGGAACAGAAGTATGTTTTGAATTCCCAATATAGGAGGTGCTGGAAAATGTATAAGCGATTTTTGGATGATATCTGTATTTTATGGATCAGCTCAGATGCAGAATTTACGTCCTTTTTTGAATATATCTCCCAAACCACAAACTTCCTTTCCTTTACTTATTCGAAAAGTGAAGAAAGCTTAAAATACTTGGATATTTTTGTGGGGAAAGGAGAAGGTGAATTTTATTCTAAAGTGTATAGAAAAGAAAGTTATTCTAATTCTTTTTTAGCATATGATAGTGCCCATCCCCACCATCACAAAAAGGGTATAATTAAAGGACAATATGTTAGAGGCAGTAGAATGTCTTCGAGAGACTTGGACTTTGAAGAAGAGTGTAGAAAATTACATAAAATGTTCATGGATAGAGGCTACCCGAATAGTTTAATAGGCGAAATTGAAGAAGAAGTGATTAGAGGAAGGACGGACAAATATCAGCCTATTTTGGGAAAAGATGAGATGAAGGGTGAGAATAAAAATAAAAAAGCCCCATTTGAGGGAAATAACAATTTTGTCCTAGATTACAGTGGACAGGCAGGACTTATCAGGAGGACGATGGAAGAGGAATGGGCAAAATTTAGTGAACTATCAGACCTGGACACCTTATTTAAATACCCTTTAAAATGTACATATAGAAAAGGAAAAAACATGAAGAATTTTTTTGAAGGAAAAATAAAGGATAATAGGAGGACTAAAGGGAGAATGGGCACTTTTAAATGTGGGAGGTGTTCCCAATGCTCCTTCATATGTACCAAGGACACTGTGTACATAAGTAGTAGGGACATTTTAATTCAAAGTAAGTATCATGCTAACTGTCAAACAATAGGTATAGTTTATTTGAGTATGTGCAAAAAATGTGAAGCATTTTATGTTGGGAAGTCCGAAAGAAGATTAAGAAACAGAATTTATGAGCATAACTATGAAATTAAAACAAAATGTATGAATAATGCTCTTTATAGACATAAAATAAAATGTGAGGAGGCAGTTTTTGCATTTTTTGTGTTGGAGGTTGTGGACAAGGATGTTAGAGGGGGGCCCTGGGAAGACACTATCGAATACAAAGAGTTGCTATGGCAACTACATTTGGAGGCCTACAACCCACCAGGTTTGAACAACACTGTGTCCCTGGCCCCAGTATTAAAAATGAGGGCAGCTAAACTATGAAATGGAATTGTAAGGTTTTTAGTTAAAGAAGTATTAAAACATAACACATCCTATGTCCAAACAGTCACAAAATGTACAATTTTATAATTTTATAGTTTTAATTTTATTATCATCAAGAGTTTTTTAATATAGCAATAACCCACGCCTGGGTGTGGGTAATGCTAAATTTACCCACGGTTGGCGTGGTTTGGTCCCGAGGGCGAAGCCCGAGGGACCATACAAAGCCAACCGTGGGTAAATTTAGCATTACCCACACCCAGAAGTGGGTTATTGCTATTATACCATGACATTATTTAAGAAAAGAAACTGTTACTTTTCTTAAATAATGGCATAGTATAATGCCTGTTTACTGCCCTTCCGCAGATGTCTGGCATCCGGCAGTTCTGATGTACTGCGCCTGCGCAGTACATCAGAGTTGAGCAAAGCAACGGAGAAAGCAAGATCTCCATTGCTTTTTTATAGCTATGTTAAATGAGTTTAACATAGCGAGACAGTTTTAAAATAAGCAACGGACATCTCCGTTGCTTATTTTAACTGTCTCGCCATGTTAAACTCATTTAACATAGCGAGACATAATAAAAGCAACGGAGATCTTGCTTTCTCCGTTGTTTTTAACACTGTCGCTATGTTAAATGGGTTTAACATAGCGAGACAGCTTTAAAATAAGCAACGGAGATCTCCGTTGCTTATTTTAAAGATGTCTCGCTATGTTAAACCCATTTAACATAGCGAGACAGTGTTTTAAAAAACCGAGTTATACTAATGGAAAAAAGTCCGGGCGACCGGACCTTTTTCCATTAGTATAACTCGATTTACAACGGGCACGCTGGCCAATCAGCGTGCACGTTTTGGGGGATTCATGGTATAATAGTGTTTTGTCACCAGTTCTAAAGAAAGTATAAATTTACAAGTGTAAGCATTTCATACAGCATTTAATGTAATGAAGCCATTGGCCTCTAGAGGGAACTATGATGCAGCTAATTTTACAACACTAAAATTATAGTGTATTTTAAATGTATTGTTTATGAAGTTTTAACTGAAAGTTTTATTAAATGATTTATTTTAAGGCATGTTTTAGAACAAGGAATGACTAACTTGCTAGAAAGGAAAATATAATATTGACTTGAAATCAAGTACGTTTTTAAAGAAGCACATAGAAAAAGTTTGTATGGACAAGTGGTGATTTATTTATTATGACCAGCTAAGGTTTTTAATTAAAGATGATGAATTTAAATTATCCAATTAGTAAATGTATATAAAGTTGAATTGTACTTGCATTTAGTATTCATTCACATCTGAGGAAGTGAGTTAAACGAAAACGCAAGTGTGGAGACAGCATTTATGTGTGCGGTGTTTTTATGCTTTTGAAGTCCAACTTTTCGGGACTTTTGTTGTGCTGGAGTATACTGCTGTGATTTCGTCAATAAATTCGATAAAAAGGAAAGAAGCTGTGATTCCTTTTCTCCTCTGGTATTTTACTGTTTTGTTTCATTATTATCTACCACAGTGTGTTTCTACAGAGCATTAGTCATTTTTTACAACATACATCACTTAAATGTTCAGATATTCTATACTTGAATATTCTATTGGTTTTACTTACATAAAATGCTCTGCAAGAACGTTGCACTAAATATAGAATGCCCTCCATTCTGCAGGTAATAAAACATAGAATACTATACACTTTATTAGCATTAGCCAAATTAATTTCATTTGTTTTTAAGTACATATTTATACAAGGAACAACAATTGCATGGTCTCTAGCCAGTGACTATGAAGCCTTTTGTGACCACAAAGAAATTGTGAAATTGTTTTTGCTTTCCTACACACCATGTTATACTGCTCTGGAAGAATATAACCAAAAAAATACATCTTGTTTCAAATGTACCAATATTTATTAAGAAAATCCCTGAATGTTCTGGCATTTGGCTCCTGCATTTGAAGTAGTAAATAAAGGCCATTTATGGCATTTGTCATCTGCCAAATTGCTATGTATACATAGTGCACCTCAGTCATGGAACAAAAAACAAACGCTAGTGGTTTCAGATTCACTGTTTATTATTATTTATTATTGCAGGCCAAAAAAAAAATGAAAATCTAAGCCTAAGAAAAATGAACTAAACCACCACAATTCAGATATCTTTTATTGTCATCCCCTCCCCCACAGACACAAAAATAAATGCCACCACAGGCAGAGAAATGGATCACTGTTGGTAGGAAGAACTGACCTGTGCCACCCCTTCATAATTGCAAAACTCAGCGTCAGTGCAGGTGAGGAAAATATGATAAGTACAGGTAAAAAAAAAATAATGATCAGTGCAGGTGCAGGCAAGAAAATATAATTATCAGTGCAGGCGGAAACAAAATGATCAGTGCAGGCAGAAAATTATGTGTCCCAATTGCAGAGCAAAACAAATGTTACTCTTAACAATCCCCCCTTTACCAACTGGTTATGCACAGCAATTCTAGCATGCTAAGTGCAAGTCAAAAGCCTGAACAGTGTCACAAATGCGTTGAAAGAATTCGTCAAACAGTCCCCCTCTTCAATCAGTTATGCACAGCAACTGTAGCAGCAATTCTAGCACAAATCCCATAAATGCATGAAAAGACAGAATGATGCACCCTGAGTTGTAATAACTTGTAGTAAAGTAGCTTTGCAAATACCTCACACAAATTACAAGAAATACAGGGAATGCTAAGATACATGGAACAGATAACAATATACACACATACTAATCAATATATTATGACATATATTAACCACTCCAAATAAACCAGTTTACTGTTAAATACTGTTACACACAACACATGGAAAGTGTGCCATAAATAATTCTCTGTCAAATATGCAACCTCTTCACAGTAAACACACCAGTTGATGAATTACGCACATTCCACCACTCTACAAAATAAAAGCAGATTACTTTTAAATAATTACTTTTAAATACTCACTTTTCATAAAAGGAAAACATGGACATCCTACATCTGTTTTCATTAGCAAAAATAAATGACTTTATGTGGCTGCAGTACAATTTATTAAGGTCTGCTTTACACTGCATCTGATAATCAGCTTATAGTTTCCATCATTTTTGCCATTTGTACTTTTTGAGTAGTATCTTTCATTCCTACTGAAAGCAGCAAGAGTCAGCTATTTAAATCTTTTATATATTTAAATAATCATATACATAAAGACGAATACCTACAACTTAGAGCACTGGGGGCAAATGTAATTGAAAATCATGCCCATTCAGCTAGAAATCTGGGTATTTAATGGTAGTTCATAGGTTCATAGGTTCATACTAGGCTATCTGCCCGAGGGCATTTATAAGCCTAGCCCATAGTTTTGTGGCTTACGCCACCCCTTTAGTTTGGAGAAACTATGCCCATTATTTTGCTGTGCCTCTGTCGAGCAGTGACACTGGGGTGTATCTGCGATCTCCCATCCATTGGTCAAGATTCCTCTTGAACAAGGCCAGCGAGGTGCTCTGCCTCACATAAACCAGGATTTTGTTCCACAGCATAGGGAGTCTTTGGGTGATGAATCTATCCCTCCAGCACGTCCTTTTAATAACCGTGTCGAGGTTTAAGTCTCCCGCCCTTGTGGCTCTGAGGGATCTAGATTTTTTGAGGTGAAGCATGTTCATCAAATCTGGGTTTGACATGGCCTTGTATGTCAGGCATAGGTCACCTCTGAGCAAGCGGTAAGCAACTGAATATAACTGGAGTTCTTTCAGTTGGGCAGCATAAGACAGATTTTGAGACCCTTTATCCTTTTGGTGAGGAACTTTGTGGCCTCTCCAGCTGCTGCAAGTGTCGGGTCAGATACATTCGAATGGGGCATTGTACTCGATCATTGGTCTGATGAGTGATGAGTACAGGGAGACTATGACTTCCCTTGATCTAGATGTGAATCCCTTCATGATAAGGTGGGCAATGTAGAAGGTCTTCCTAACTACTTTAGCAATATGAGTGTCAAATGAAAGGCTACTGTCAACCTGGGTTCCCAGGTCCCTAATAACTTCTTCTGTGTTCAGGGGATTGCCACCTATATGGTAGCTAGGGGTAACCTTATTTTTCCCGAAGGGTATGACTATGCATTTCTTGGCATTTAACTTTAGGCCATGGCTCTGGCACCAGTTATCCGTTTCTGTGAGACCCTTCTGAAGGATATCTGTGTTGGGTGTGTTTTCAACTACGGCGCCCAGTTTGCAGTCATCTGCAAACTTTGTCAGCCATAACCCTCCTGTATTTGCTTGTACTTCAGAAAAGTAGATGCCAAACAAGAGTGGGCCCAGGACTGAGCCCTGTGGGACACCACTTGTGACAGGCTTTGAGTCTGACATGGCGCCAGCAACTCTGACCCTGTGGGTTCTGTCACTCAGCCAGTTTGCAACCCATCTTGTAATGTATGGGTTTACATTTAAGTTGATGAGTTTTTCAATGATACCCGAGTGAGGTATTGTATCAAAAGCCTTCGCCAGGTCTAGGTAGGCTGTATGGACTGCCTTTCCTCGTCAATGGCCTTGGTGACTGTTTCGAAAAAGTCAACCAAGTTTAAAAGGCATGATCTGCCTTTGACAAAGCCAAACTGGGTTGGATCCAAAGTCTGCAAGTTCCCTATGTCTTTATTTATGAGATCCATTATGATCCTCTCCATGGTTTTGCAGATAAGGCTTGTCAAGCTAATAGGCCGGTAATTTCCAGGGTCGGTGGAAGCACCGCCTTTGTGAAGTGGGACCACAGTTGCAGTGCGCCACTCCCTGGGTACGTATCCAGAGGTGAGACTAAGATTAAACAGCTGTCCTAACTGTGGGTTTAATTCCTCGTTGAGTTCATGGAGCACACAGCCGGGGACACCATCAAGTCCCATGGATGCTGTGTTCTTTGCCTTGGAGAGAGCAGTTCTCACCTGGGCGTTAGAGATGTTTGGGGGGCTACAATCATTTGGTATAGATATCTCTCCTTTAGGGGGGAGGGGGGGGAGAAGTTTGCACTGAACCTGTCAGCCAGTATGTTGGCAATGTCTGTAGGATCAGTAATCTTCACATCATTTTGAACTAATTCTGAGCATATCTGGGAGTTTCCTCCTAGGTTTCTGACATATGCTAATTGATATTCAAGTCTTTTATATATTATGTTTTAATAATTAAAATATATAAAGACTTAAATACCAATTAAAATGTATTACCATTAAATACCCAAGTTTGTAGATGTATCTACCTACTTTTTAATTACCTTTTCCCCTAGTGTTATCTCAAGTAGGCCTATGCTGCCTCTCCAGGCCCTTGGTTCTTATTTTCATTGTCTGCTGGCTCAGACGTCCCTATTTTTGAGAGTAGATTCCTATTTTCAGGCTTGATTGACCAGTGCACAGGATGTCCCTGTTTTTGAAGTACATCATCTTCATACAATTCCTTCAGTCCCCCTCACTGTATGTGATTTTACTACTGGCAACAATAATTTAAAGATGGTACACAACTTAAATATTTCTCTTTATGAAGCAAAAATAAACAACCTGGAGTAGAAGAATATTGCAATACAGTTCATTAGAGTTTACAGACTTTTACACTGTGCTTCTGATAATCTGCTTATATTTTACCATCATTTTTGATGTTGAGAGTTATGTGGACAACCCTGCCCTACACACACAGTCTTTATAACATCCACAACTAGATGAAAATAGGAACATCCTCATAAAAATCTGGACAAGGACCTGTGTTCTTATTTTCAGTTTCTGCAGCATGAGTATGCCCCCCCCGAACACACATATGTACACACACACACACACACACACACACACACACACACACACACACACACACACACACACACACACAAACTTAACATCCATACTTTCAACTATACTCAGGCAACATACAAACACAAGCAAACACATAAATAGTTAATCCAGTTTCACACAGGCACACATCAGTTATGCAAACGCATCTCACACAGCAGCATCACATGAATTAAACACACACACATGCAGTCTGTGTGGCTTGCCCCCTACAAAAGAGATTAAAGGAGAAGAGCAATTGTCAAAATTCACTCTCCTCCTTTTTTCTTGGCTTGTCATCACTTACTTTTTAAAGTGAAAGGACCAGTTAACTGCAAACAAGCTATTTATTTCAAATGTTGTTATCAAGGATTTGGAGGGCCACAAAAGGCTTTGGCGAGCCAGATTGTGGTCGACGGGCTCCCTGTTGGACAGCTATAGTCTATAGTCTCTACTTCAGTTGCCTGCAAAAACTGGTCTCCCTAGAGGTTTAGTAACATTTTTGTGAATTTTAAGCAAAAGATAAAAATATTGTCTTCTGAACTTCTTCATTGTAAGGTCCATATTCACTCTGTCAGAAATAATTCCTTCTTCTAAAACCACGTCAAGAAAGACATCTGTGCTCTTCTTTAACTGAGTGATAGGATCTAAAACCATTTTCTGATAGTAGCTCCCATCAGTTAGTTGGTTCATACCCTCAGTATGGTATGTATCCATGCCCTATAGGACAAACTGCCTCCTTTTTCTGACTGTGAAATAATTAAATCAGTATTACTCTAAAGATTTTATGCCAGAAAGTTCCACTACAGTGAGATTATCCCTGCCTTTCTTATATAATGCTGAATTGTGTAAGTCTTTCATAACCAAATTTTCAAAAATAGACACTGTCCTGTGGCATTTTGGTTGAAAATTTGACTAAATGAAACCCATTATCATCATATTTAGTTTCAGGTTTGTTAGAAAAATAAACCTGTAAGTTTAACTTTCTACAAAAAACTTTTAGTATCTTTAACAAAATCCTATTCTGAATTATTGGCTGAAGGTATGAAATTCATACCTTTATTCGACACCTTGTGCTCTCCCACACTCACTGAACATTTAGAAATATTAATTATTAAGTCACACTCTGCGCTTATTTGTCTGTGTTTGTTGTTGATCCATCATCTCTGAAGAGAGATTGTACATGTCTTTGTTTTGGCCTGTGTTTGCACCCATTATTTACTAACTTATATATATTTATTTATTTATTTTTAATATGGACTTGTATATGTTTGTATTCTACTAGAGACTTGGGGAAGGTTATGCTGTCAGTGGAATTTGTTCACATTTTATTATGATATATTTCAAACATTACAGTTTTTTTTATGATGTTCGTTAAAAATGGCAGTACTGTTCCTTAATATTTTAGGTCAGTTAATTGACTATAAAATCAGGTATACAACCATGAGTATATATACTTGGTAGGTAGAGCTGATCACCTAGTTCTGATGAAGTCCAGTATTTTCAAGTGGATGAATGCACTAAACTTTTTCCATTCATTTTAAGAAATTTCTGGTCTGTGATTTTTCATATTATATCACCTTTGGTTGGTTGAGACACATGTGTTTACTTAACATGACTACATATACACATTTTCTTAGACATTCACCTTTTTTCTTGTGTGTATGTGCCTCTCTCTCTCTCTATATATATATATATATATATTACACAACATACCTATCATAATTTTAGATATCTTAGAAACCGTAACAAGATCCTTGTTAAATATGACAAGAAATCATACTACAGTAATCTCCAACAAAAGCATCAAAACAAGTGTTTTTAGTCCTCTCAAAAAAAAAAAAAAAAAAACTATTACATCCTGGTCATACCATTACATTCTGTCCTTATAACTCAAGCAGAGTCTATCACCATTCAGGTCAACACTCATTTTATCCAGTCACTTCTATCACTAATCCATGACCATCACTGTTTTTCAGTCTTTAGCCTGTCCCAACATCACCCATAAAAAAATACTAGGCAAATTAAAAGCAACAACCTCAGCTGCTGAAAATCTTCACAGTGAGTTCCTCAAAACAGGTGCAGAAGTGGTCTAAATCAGTTCATCAAAGATTCACTTCAGCAAACCTGACTTCATTGACCCCAAACCACCAAACTTAACTTTCATGAAATTCTCATTGAAAAAATATTTCACCAGGGAAAGAAAGTACTTGGCCAACACCACAAAGGAACACACACCTCTGTATATCAAACTTACCCAATTGGGGGGTGTGCCCCATCGCCTCCCCTGACTATATATACCAACTTCAAGATTGCACTATAATGGGGGGAAAGGACAAAGTTGTGCTGTTGGTCAACTGCTTACCTTCCCTACTTAAATCTTTCACAGATATGAATGTACGCTGAAATGAAGTTCTGTGATTTGGGGTTGATGAAGTCAGATTTGTTGAAGTGAATCTTTAACAAACTGATACAGACCTGTGCAGAAGCACTAGCCTTCCCTGTCTCCATTCTGATCAACCAGTCAATAACTGAAAACCATGTTTCATACATCTGGAAAAAATCCATTATTATACTGCTTCACAAAGGTGGTACTTCAACAGAGTTAACAAACTATAGACCTATTGCTATCCTATCACTGCTCTCTTAAATCCTCAAGAAATGTATTCACTCTCAGGTTATTTAACACATAACCAAGCACAACCTCCTCTCCAACACCCAGCACATTTTCAGGCCCAACCACACTAATACTACTGCCCTCCTCAGCTTCACCAACATGGTAAACCATTACACAAATGAATGTAACCTTGTTTCTTCATTTATCCTTGACCTTTCCAAAGCATGTGGCACAGTGCCCCACCAAAAGCTTCTTTCTGAACTCGCAACTGTAGGTCTCACTCACCCCTCCCTCTCCTGGTTTCACAGTTGTTTATGCAGTCATCAGCAGGCAAATGAATGGCAACAAAGCCTTTCAGCATTTCAACTAATCTCTGTTGGCGATCCCCAAGGCTCAATACTCAGCCCCCTTCTATTTAATATTTTCATAAATAAACTTCATACCACTATAACACTTGCCACTCTTGTACAAAATGCTGACGATTCAACACTTATCTGCTCTGCCCTGTCCATAATAAAGTTATAGAAAATCACTCAAAAATCTTTCACTGACATCGAAATGTGGCTAAAAAATTCTAACTTGCTACTTAATGCTAAAAAAAAAACAAGCTCATGATATTTACTCCAAAACATCACCTTAACCAGAAACAAGCATTTCACATTACCTGAAGTAATAACACAAAAATAGAAACCATAAGCCAAACTAACGTACTTGGAGTCCTAATAGATGACAACCTCATGTTTGATCACCACATACTTCATTCCATCAGGAAAACTCACCAAAACCTTGGCTCCTTAGAGGGACAAACACTACCCGACAGATAAAGCAAAGATCATCTTAGCAGCAACATACCTGCTTCCTTCTCTATTATATACTTCCCCTAGTCTTACAAATAGCAATACTATGTATTAACTAGCCTTCTGCTACTACAAAATAGCTAAATTTGCAACCAAGCAGCCATCCTTCACTATTATGTGCTTCCCCATTCTTACAAATATCAATACTATATATAAAATTAACTAGCCTTCTGCTACAACAAAATAGCTAAATTTGCAACCACCCAGCCAAACTTAAAATACACCACTGCCTTGCATTAAACCAATTAAACTGGCTTAAACTCCCAAACCAGATGACATACTCTCAGCTAATCATTGCCCATGACCTATTGTACTCTCCAGACAAATGTGCACCATTACAAAGCACACTACTGTACTATTCACCCACTAGAGACCTTCACTCTAGCAATAAACTCTTACTATGTATCAGTAAGACAAACAACACTGCTGGAAACTCTCTCCAAATTCTGGAAAAAAATCCCCACACAATTAAAACAGATAGAAAACCTAAATAGTTTAAAAACTTTGCTTAAGCAGCACCTATGCCAAGGATGTCTCTGCTAATCGATTCTATCCATCCATCCTCAACTCCTTTTTCCCATTTGCCATTAATTCATTAATTAATTAATAATCATTTGTACATACATACATATAATATGGTTGTAAGCCAGTTTACTGAACACTCACTTTGTCAACAGTATGGTTATGCAACCTTGGAGTTAGTGTATATATAAGTAAGAAGATGTGGTGTGAAGATAAAGCCCCCCCATACTAGGGGATGGAGGTCACTGACCCCATAAAAAAGCACTTTTTGGTGTTTATTTTTTTTTTTTTTGCAATGACAAATGCAAGGCTGTTTCCCTATATTTACGATTGTGAGTTCCGCTTAAGTGAATGGAGTCAATGTTTGCATAGCTGATATTTTTCATTTGACCATTTGATGGTTGACAGTTTTGTTGCTCGAGTATTGATGATACTAATACAGAAATTGTTAACATGATGACTTCAGCAAACATGTTGTATATCTTTAACAGTATATTTGGAATTTGGAATATGTTACTTTAAAGTAATGTAGACTGCAGTCTGTGAATATTCTCACCAGAGTTGTATCAGAAATTACCGTATATTAGCTGGAAAACAAATTATTTTATT